>NC_057795.1:174259771-174298556 GCF_018294505.1 Triticum aestivum
ATATATGATGATATTTCCTATGTGTTTATGAATATAGATAGTCCTTGGACATTATCAATGATGTGTATCAGCAAGTACGTGACTTGTTTGTGGGACTATGCATTATATGATGACTGTCCTAAAAGGTTCCTAGTCGAAAGGATTGTGTGGACGCGCAGCCGACTAGACTAGCATATGACACGGTCGATGGCTTGGTCTCACTAGCCATGGAGCATTGGATGCTAACCGGATAATATGGACTTGGAAAAGTCTGGTCGGATTCGACGTAGTCGGATCCGAGTCGAGATAAGGTCCGAGTCGGACAGACCCAACTATGAGACGTCGCGATATGTCATCTGTGAGTCTCTAGTACAACATACGTTCTATGTCCTAAGACCTGAGCTGACGCATGTACTCGGGATGGTGACATACCTGCTTTGGGCCGACCAAACGCTACTCCGTAACTGGGTAGTTACAAAGGTAGGTTTCGGGCTTGTCCAGACCCATGCTGCGAGACGTGGTCGAGCAAGATGGGATTTGCCCCTCCGATCAGGAGAGATATACTCTGGGCCCCTCGTGTGATTCGACCAGGATAAGCATGGCCATGTGACTAGGATTATGAGGTAATCCGGATAGTGGTCAGAATCACTGGAACGAGAAAGAGGTCGGGCTAGCACAAGGATGACAATCTCGCCTTGAGCCCGGCAACATATATCGTGTGGCAAAGGGAACAAAAGTGTGACATGTTGTACATGTTCGCCTAACCAGCTTCAAAGTCTGCTTGGTGTTCGGCATGCCTTGCTAGAGGCCGCTACCAACCGTGCAGTTCGGAGGTGATCCGAACTGCGACCAAGCCGACTTGAACCTAAGGGGTCGCGCGCTTAAGGGAAGGAACCTACGAGGTCAGATCCGAGGAAACTGGTCGGATGTGATCCGAACTGTATTCGGATTGTGGCCGAATAGACTTGTGGGCTTTAGGGTCCGTGCGAGGCCCAAGTGTTGAGCCCGCGACGGACGCCTATATAAAGTGGAGGCGCGGCACACTCATGCGATTGATCGCATCGGCGCTGTCACTAGGGTTTGCATGTGTTGCGAATAGCCACCTCCACTCGCCGCCGACTGTGTGATCGGACCTAGCAGTCTGCCGCACGGTGTTCCTCCTGCACGCGGACCCCGTTAGAGGCGGTGCACTTGCGCCGCTCCGGCAAACTTGTACGTGGGATCGGACGGCCGACTGTTCAAGGGAGATCGGACGAGGAGGAGACGATCCACGTGGACGCGCTGCCTCAACTCTACTTCCGCTGCACGGCACCGCGCGTCTAGTGGTAACAATCTGTGATCCATCTCCCGTAGCATGTTCTTGGTTGTTCTGCGCGTAGGAATTTTAATTGTAGTCGACGCACCCTACCGTAGATCCCAACAATGGTATCAGAGCCTCTGCTACAGGATTTGGATTCAGATCGTATGCATATTAGATATGTGGAGGCGGCAGATGAGATCTGTTGTCATTGATGAGTTCGGCTGTGTGCACGGTTGATGAGATCAACTACACATGGGGATTGATGTGGCTATGTTTTCTGATGATCGGAGTCGATGAGGTCGTGACACAACCTACCCCTACCAGTTGGTATCCGCCATCTGGGTTAACAGTGAAACATAAATCCGAATTGGACTCGCGATGATCGATGAGATCGGTCAGATCAGAAAATTCGACGTGAACGGAGTTCAGATGCGATCTGTGATTTCGTACACGATCACTCAAACCGGTAGAATGCGAGTAACTCTGTTTTGCAGGTTTGATGTGAATAGTATGGCTCATGTGTATGTGATGCATGTGTGTAAATTTATACATGACCTGCGTGTCATGTTTGTCAGCCGGCAGGAGCCAAAGTGCTGTCATTATATTGTATAATGACCTGCGTGTCGACTTGTGACTCTATGTAAAATTCATTACTAGTTGTAGTAGTTGGATAATAGAAATCATGTTGGTGGCTTGGCGTCCCGGCGTGACAAACAAGATGGAGTTCCTAGATGGTCATCAGAGTCGGAGCCGACCTGGAAGAACGTCCATGAAGGAGCCATACTATTTCACAATATATGTTTATATGTGATTGCTATGCTTCTTTGATTCTATGCATGTTAGAATGGTAGAATGATCCCTCATGAATATCAAGCGAATTGCTATCCCCGATGTTGCACCTTCGCACGTCAAGTACGTCTAGTAGTGGGCTCATAAAATTGAGGTACTGCTGGGTGTCCTTGAACTGAAGGGTTCGTGTCGGACACGGACATGCACTGTATCAGGTTAACTTGACAAGGCTATCAAAACAGTTTTGGGCCTTGTGGCAAAGAAGGCTGGGTGCCGGGGTATGAGATACCTTCCCGACCGACATGAGTCGTATAGAGATACGATTAGCAAGGAGTTGCTTACCGGATAGGTATGTTGGCTAGCAGTGATGCTAAAGCTCACTAGTCGCATGCGCTAGTCGGATCCTGAATCACTGAGAGTTTGCGGAGGGATGCTGATTTCAGTGGGAGTATTTCTGTTTAGGCTAAAAATACTCTACATAAACACATTACTTAGTGATTGCATATTTTCTGTCGTAGATCAATGGCACCACCTGCTCAACCCAACTTTGCATTGAAATCAATTCTGGAAAAGGATAAACTGAATGGAACAAACTTTACCACCTGGTATAGAAATCTGAGATTTGTTCTCAAGCACGATAAAAAGGAACATGTTCTAGAGGATCCACTTCCAGAGGAACCTGCCGATAATGCTAATGACACAACTAAGAATGCCTACCAGAAACTCGTTGATAAATCGACGGAGATCAGCTGTCTGATGCTGGCTTGTATGGAGCCCGATTTGCAACAGCATTTTGAAAATGTTGAGGCTTACGATATGATCGAGAGTCTCAAGAGCATGTTTCAGACACAGGCTAGGACCGAAAGGTTCAACGTCTGGCGATCCTTGATGGATTGCAAGCTGAAGGAAGGTGATCCACTGAGCCCACATGTGATCAAGATGATCAGATATGTGCAAGCTTTGGATCGTTTGGGTTTCCCGCTCTTGGATGAGCTTGCTACAGATGTAGTTTTGGGTTCTCTTCCGCCCAGCTATGGGACGTTCATCTCAAACTATCATATGCATGGCATGGATAAGAAGCTCACTGAATTGCATGTGATGCTCAAAGTGGCAGAGCAGGATATTAAGAAAGGCACACATCAAGTGTTGATGGTGCAAAAATCAGCTAAGTTCAAGAAGAGTTGGTACAAGAAAAAGGCTAAGGCAAAGGGCACGGAGACAGTAACCTCCACCGCTGCGCCGAAGTCTGGACCAGACTCTAAGACCGTTTGCTTTCACTGCAAGGATACCAGTCACTGGAAGAGGAACTATAGCAAGTGGCTTGTAGAGCATGGCAAGAAGGCCGGAAATGCTTCTTCAGGCAAAGGTACACTTGTTGCATATGTTATAGACATTTACCTTGCTAACATACCTAGTAGCTCTTGGGTATTTGATACCGGATCGGTTGTTCATATTTGCAACTCGATGCAGGGGCTGGTAAGAACTAGGCGTGTGGCACAAGGGGAGATTGACATGAGGGTCGACAACAAAGCAAGAGTTGTTGCGTTGGAGGTTGGCACGATGCAGCTCCAGCTTCCTTCTGGATTTATTATGGAATTGAATAATTGTTATTACATTCCTGCACTTAGTGGGAACATTATTTCTGCCTCATGTTTGACGAGTCGGGGTTATGAATTCAATTTAAAGGACAATGGTTGTTCGACATTTTTGAATGGTATGTTCCACGGCTATGCACCCATTGTTGATGGGCTATTCATATTAAATCTAGAAACGGAACCGGTCTATAACGTGAATGTCAAGAGGCATAAGCCTAATGAGATAAATCCGACATACTTCTGGCATTGCCGGCTTGTACACATTAGTCTAAAACGCATGAAGAAGCTCCATGATGACGGGCTCCTAACTTCGTCCGACTTTGGGTCGTTCGAGACATGTGAATCATGCTTGCTCGGCAAGATGAGTAAGTCTCCTTTCGCAAAGAGTTGCGAAAGGGCGTCCGAGCCGTTGGAACTTATACATAGTGATGTATGTGGTCCAATGAGCACAACTGCCAGAGGTGTCTATCAGTACTTCGTGACTTTTACCAACGACTTGAGTAGATATGGATATATCTATTTGATGAGGCACAAGTCAATTTTTTTTGAAAGGTTCAAAGAGTTTCAGAACGAGGTTGAGAATCAGCTCGACAAGACTATAAAACTTCTATGATATGATCGTGGAGGTGAATACATGAGCCAGGAGTTTGATGATCATCTGAAAAGCTGAGGTATAGTACCTCAGCTCACACCTCCGGGTATGCCACAGAGAAACGGCGTGTCAGAACGGAGGAATAGGACCTTGTTGGACATGGTCCGGTCTATGATGAGCAAATCAGATTTACCCTTGTCATTCTGGGGATACGCTCTAGAAACTGCAGCTTTCACACTTAACATGGTACCATCAAAATCCGTAGACAAGACACCACATGAGATGTGGACTGGGAAGAGTCCCAGTTTATCTTTTCTAAAGATTTGGGGTTGTGAAGCATTTGTCAAGCGACTTATGTCAGAGAAGATTACACCCTAGTCGGGTAAATGCATATTCGTGGGATATCCGAGGGAAACCTTGGGATATAGATTCTACAACCGGGAAGAGAACAAAGTGTTTGTTGCTCGGAACGGGGTTTTCCTTGAGAAAGAGTTTCTCAGTCGGGAGGCTAGTGGGAGGACAGTTCGACTCGAAGAAATTCGAGGACCACTCGAGGATGGCTCGGCTGGTGATGAGATCATACCGGAGTCAGTCAGGGAACCCGTAGTGGAAGCGGCACCGGAACCAGGGAGGTCAGAAAGATTACGCAAAGTGTGTGATGTATTGTTGCTAGAAAGCGACGAGCCGACCACATATGCGGAAGCGATGGTGAGCCCAGATTCCGAGGCATGGATGGAGGCCATGAGATCCGAGTTAAAGTCCATGGATGATAATCAAGTCTGGGACTTGGTTAATCCACCACGTGGCGTAACAGCCATTGGTTGCAAATGGGTCTTTAAGAAGAAAATCGATGTGGATGGAAATGTTCAGATCCACAAAGCATGGCTTGTCGCTAAGGGTTATGGACAAATTCAAGGAATTGACTACGAAAAGACTTACTCGCCGGTAGTGATGCTGAAGTTAGTGAGGATCGTACTAGCTATAGCTGCATATTTCGATTTCGAGATATGGCAGATGGATGTCAAAACGGATTTCCTTCACGGAAATTTAACCGAGGACGTGTATATGATACAACCCGAGGGTTTTGTCGATCCGACTAGCGCTAGTATGGTATGCAAGCTCAAGAGATCCATTTATGGGTTGAGGCAAGCATCTCGGAGCTGGAACATTCATTTTGATGAGGTCGTTACTGGTCTCGGTTTCATCAAAAGCAAAGAGGACGCTTGTTTATACAAGAAGTTAAGTGGGAGCTCGATAGTGTTTCTGATCTTGTATGTGGATGACATATTACTGATCGGAAATGATGTTTCGATGTTGAACTCGGTCAAGGAATCATTGAATGGCAAGTTTTCGATGAAGGACCTTGGTGAGGCAGTCTATATTTTAGGCATTAAGATCTATAGAGATAGATCGAGGAGGCTACTCGGTTTGAGCCAAAGCACGTACATAGATAAAGTGTTGAAGCGGTTCAACATGAGTGAGGCGAAGAAAGGGTTCTTGCCACTCTCACATGGTATAAGGCTAAGCGAGACTTAGAGTCCTTCGACATCTGATGAGCGAAGCAGGATCAGTAGGATTCCATATGCCTCGGCAATCGGATCCATCATGTATGCCATGACATGTACAAGGCCTGATGTTGCTTTTGTAATAAGCCTAACAAGTAGATACTAGGCCAACCCAGGTGAGAGTCACTGGGCAGTGGTAAAGACTATTTTGAAGTACCTGAAAAGGACTAAAGAGATGTTCCTAGTTTATGGAGGTGAGGAAGAGCTCGTCGTAAGGGGTTACGCCGATGCTAGTTTCCAAACCGACAGAGATGATTCTCGATCACAGTCTAGATTCGTGTATGTCATGAACGGAGGAGCAGTGAGCTGGATGAGTTCCAAGCAAGATACGGTGGCCGATTCTACCACAGAAGCCGAATACATTGCGGCTTGTGAAGCTGCAAAGGAAGGTGTTTGGATCCGACATTTTCTGGATGATCTTGGTATTTTCCCAGCCTCGGTAAAACCGTTAGACCTTTATTGTGATAATTCTAGTGCCATCGCACAAGCCAAGGAGCCGAGGAATCACCACAAGGTCAGACACATAGATAAAAAATATCACCTGGTACGAAAGATCGTAAAGAATTGTGATGTAGACATATGCAAAATTCACACGGATGCAAATGTTGCAGATCCGTTGACTAAGCCGCTTCCACAACCCAAGCATGAGGGGCACGTTAGAGCTATGGGCATTCGATGTCTATTTGATTGACTCTAGTGCAAGTGGGAGACTGTTGGAGATATGCCCTAGAAGCAATCATGCATGATGATATTTCCTATGTGTTTATGAATAAAGATAGTCCTTGGACATTATCAATGATGTGTATCAGCAAGTACGTGACTTGTTTATGGGACTATGCATTGTATGATGACTATCCTAAAAGATCCTTAGTCGAAAGGGCTATATGGACGCACAACCGACTAGACTAGCATATGACACGGTCGATGGCTTGGTCTCACTAGCCATGGAGCATTGGATGCTAACCGGATAATATGGACTTGGAAAGGTCTGGTCGGATTCGACGTAGTCAGATCCGAGTCGAGATAAGGTCCGAGTCGGACAGACCCAACTATGAGACGCAGCGATATGTCATATGTGAGTCTCTAGTACAACATACATTCTATGCCCTAAGACCTGAGCTGACACATGTACTCGGGATGGTGTCAGACCTGCTTTGGGTCGACCAAACGCTACTCCGTAACTGGGTAGTTACAACGGTAGGTTTCGGGCTTGTCTAGACCCATGCTGCGAGACGTGGTCGAGCAAGATGGGATTTGCCCCTCCGATCAGGAGAGATATACTCCGGGCCCCTTGTGTGATCCGACCAGGATAAGCATGGCCATGTAACTAGGATTATGAGATAATACGGATAGTGGTCGGAATCACTGGAACGAGAAAGAGGTCAGGCTAGCACAAGGATGACAATCTCGCCTTGAGCCCGACAACATATATCCTGTGGCAAAGGAAACATAAGTGTGACATGTTGTACAAGTTCGCCTAACCAGCTTCATAGTCTGCTTGGTGTTCGGCATGCCTTGCTAGAGACCGCTACCAACCATGCAGTTCGGAGGTGATCCGAACTGCAACCAAGCCGACTTGAACCTAAGGGGTCGCGCGCTTAAGGGAAGGAACCTATGAGGTCGGATCCGAGGACACTGGTCGGATGTGATCCGAACTGTATTCGGATTGTGGCCGAATAGATTTGTGGGCTTTAGGGTCCGTGCGAGGCCCAAGTGTTGAGCCCGCGACGGACTCCTATATAAAGTGGAGGTGCGGCACACTCATGCGATTGATCACATCGGCGCTGTCACTAGGGTTTGCATGTGTTGCGAATAGCCACCTCCACTCACTGCCAACTGTGTGATCAGACCTAGCAGTCCGCCGCACGGTGTTCCTCCTGCACGCGCGGATATCGTTAGAGGCGGTGCACTTGCGCCGCTTCGGAGAACTTGTACGTGGGATCGGACGACCGACTGTTCGAGGGAGATCGGACGAGGAGGAGACGATCCACGCGGACGCGCTGCCTCAACTCTACTTCTGCTGCACGGCACTGCGCGCCTAGTGGTAACAATCTGTGATCCATCTCCCGTAGCATGTTCTTGGTTGTTCTGCGCGTAGGAATTTTAATTGCAATCGACGCACCCTACCATAGATCCAAACAGTGGTATCAGAGCCTCTGCTATAGGATTTGGATTCAGATCGTATGCATATTAGATATGTGGAGGCGGCAGATGAGATCTGTTATCGTTGATGAGTTCGGCTGTGTGCATGGTTAGGGCAGGAAAGAAGAGATCAAGAACTAGGTCAAGCGGATTCGCTCCCTGGTAATGGAAGCCCAAGAAATACCACCCTACACTAGATTAGGCTTTTACCTCCACTGCGAGGGGCCAAAACAGTATAAACTCTCTGTGTCCCTTGTCACGTTTAACCCCTTCAAGCTAACTATGTTGCGATGGCCCCACACCTAAGTCCTTATGTTAGGACATCTGATGTGAAAATTCCATGACAGTTGGCGCCCACCATGGGGCCAGTGCATGGTGGTTTTGAGTTCTTGAAGGCAGCTTCGTAGGGCTCAAGGGGTACGGTGTGGGCCATATGACCAAGAGTCGTCGCGGCAAGCTCTACATCGATGATGAGGGTTGGGGCCCCAAGGACGACTCAATCGAGTATGGGTACCGGGTCCCCTTTGGCGGAATCCACGTCTTCATCGACAAGATTGGTGAGTCGGAAGCTGAGCCGAACATCTGCACCGACATCGTCGAGTTGGCTCGGCACGCGTGACCCGCCAAGGCTAAAGCCGCCCCAAAGCATGTTTTTGTTGGTTTCGTTCATGGAGCGGAACTAGAAGGAGGATCTGAATCTGGTGGTGAGACGGTTATTTACTTGGGCGACGAGTCTTCTACTGGTGAGACCAACTCCATCTATCAGGTTCAGAATGGCGGGCTTGGGGATTGTTCCGATAGTGACAGTATTCCGGACCCCTACGAGCCGCCACATCGGGTCACAGTCTTCATGGCCGGTGCATAGCCAGGGCAGGTAGCAGCAATGATCTCCGGGTCAGCAGCGGCGACAGCTTCCGGGGCAGGAGGCCCTATGCGCCCGCCGGCTCAAGTCTTGTCTGATCTGTTGGATGCTCTGACAACGTTGTTAACGGCGAATCAAACTCAGCATAACGCAGATGTTAAAAAATTGCGTGATGAGATAGCACAAGCCAAGGAGGAGCTAAACACGGAGAACACCCGGATGGCAACGGAGTGAGCCACCTTACAGAGGGAGGCAGAACGACTTCAGGCAGAGAGCTTCTGCTTAAGCCTGGACCAGGACGCATCAAACACTGTCTTGAACAGAAGGTATGTGAGCAGGCTGCCCCCGATTTACGATGCGAGGAACCTTTTCAACACGCCTGGGGTAGGAACCAGTAACCCTCCCGGCATGGATCGGGCCGTTGAGGCACCGGCGGTTGGAGAACCGGTTCAGCCACGAGCTGCAGACCCCGCACGTTTGAACTCGACCCCTCCTCAGCACGTTCCAACACCTCCTGGGCATTTTTCTAACCCCTTGGATAACATGATAGCTGCGGCTACTCGACTAGCGGCTCTCCCAGCTCAGGATGAGTCGCCAGCAACAATGGAAATACGGCGAGCCGGAGAACTTCTTCAGACGGCTGTGGCCCAACATGCGGCTTATTCGTATAGTCGTGATCGTATCCACTCAACACCACGTCCAAGCAGGAGTTATAGCAGGCATATTGATGAATCGGTCGTGTCAAGCAGTGAGCGCTAGCACAATCAGCCTCGTAGGCCTGACCCGCTGTGCACTGGATGCTCAGGCTTTGGTAGACCAGGGTAGAGCGCGACATGAGGCAGAGCTGGCGGCGCAGTTGGCGGCTCAACAACAATCTCCGGTTTATCCTTCAGCGTCCGTGGAGGCAGGAGTGACCTCTAGAACCTTGGGGGTGCCATGTTTAGTGCCGACTCTACGCAATGAGCGCTTGCCTAAGGATTTCAAGGGCCCCCGTAAGGTGCCTAATTACACAGCGGATCATCCCCTAGAGGCTTGGATTGAGAGTTATGAGATGGCTATGGAGATGCTGGATGTTGGCGATGCTGCGTGTGCTAAGTATTTCACCATGATGTTGGATGGGCCGGCTCGTACTTGGTTGAAAAGCCTGCCCGCTAACTCTATTAGATCATGGGCAGAGTTGAAGAGGCTTATCCACAATTTTAAAGGTACGTACAAGCAACCTGTGCCGATTCTGGATTTGGATTCTTGCGTTCAAGGTGAAGGCGAGTCAACAACCCATTGAGTGCGCCAGATCTCATCTATCATACACTCATCGGATAGTATCAATGCCGGTTCTGCAGTCCTGATGTTGGAGAAAAATTGCCATTTTGTCCCCCTTAAGTAGAAGCTGGGGTGGCTTAAACGCCACTGCGACGACATGGGGAAGCTAATGGAGGCTCTCGTCAAATATGCCAACTCTGATAGTATCAAGGACCCCGAGTCTGATGATGAGAAGCCGGGTAAGGGAAAGAAGGGCGGCAATGTGAAAGGGCAGCAGCATAGCCCGGCAGGTCAAGGCGACAACGGTAAGCACAAGGCTGATGGTAATTTAGCCTTTGTGGCTAACACCAATGCGCAGAATAATAATCAGCATCGCAAGGGAAAACCGGCCCACTTCAGAGGACCAAGATTTAACCTTGAGGCGATGTTGAACCAGCCTTGCTTAAAGCATGGTACACGCGAGAAGCCGGCTACTCATCTATGGAAGGATTGCTTCATCATGAAGGAATATAGGAATGCCAATTTTTTCCAGAACAATCATGGCCCTAATGGCGGTTCAGGATCCGGTTCTCACGGACCCGGCTTTGGTGGTGGCGGTTCAAACTCTAGCTTTCAGGGTCAAGGCAATCAAGGTGGTTTTAATCAACAATCTGGTCAAGGAAATCAGCACCAGCAGTCTGGTTATCAAAGTAATCCAAAGTAGCTGAATGGTGGTCACTATCATGTGTTCACCACAAGTCTGTGCAAGCGAGATTAGAAAATCCATAAGCGGACGGTGAACTATGTTGAGCCGGCGGTGCCCCGATACAGCCTATTGTATGGAGCCGAGAGGATCACCCGCCTCGGGTTGACAATCCAGGTCAGCTGGCATTAGTGGTTTCTCCATAGGTAGGAGGGTATAAGCTCACGAAGGTGCTCATGGATGGAGGTACCAGTATCAATATCCTTTACTATGAGACCTTTTGTCGTATGAATTTGACTGACAAGGATCTCATGCCGTCTTCTACTGTCTTTCATGGGGTGGTGCCTGGTAAGTCAGTGTATCCTGTGGGAAGGATAACACTAGAGGTGGCTTTTGAAGATGAATATGATTCTAGAGCTGAGAAGTTAACCTTTGAGGTAGTAAAAATCAAGAGCCCATACCATGCTTTGTTTGGGCGGCCAGCTTACGCCAAGTTTATGGCACGACCGTGTTATGTTTATGTGCAGCTTAAGATGCCGGGTCACAAGGGCACCATCACGGTGCATGTCAATAGAAGAATCGCTCTGGATTGTGAAGAGGGTGATGCTGCTTATGCTGAGTCGGCCTGTGCCACTGAGGAATGGAAGTTTTATAAAGACAATGTTGACTCGGCGGATATGACGCCTTTGAAGAAACCAACCACAGAGAACGAGCCCTTAATTAAGTTTAAGTTGGCAGATGATACTAAGATGCTTGATTTTGTTCCTGGCGATTCATCAAAGAAGTTCAACATCAGTGCTAATATGGATCCGAAATAGGAAAGCGCGCTCATCGAGTTCATCTGTGAGAACCGGGACATCTTTGCATGGAACCTTCTGACATGCTAGGTGTACCGAGGGAACTCGCTGAGCACACTCTTAATGTGGATCCCAAGTTTAAGCCGGTCAAACAGTTTCTTCGTCGGTTTAATGAGGAGAGGCGCAAGACAATTGGTGAAGAGGTGGCCCAGCTCTTGGCGGCAGGGTTCATCGTTGAGGTTTTTCACCCTGAGTGGTTGGCTAACCCGGTGCTAGTACTTAAGAAAAATGGCACTTGGCGTATGTGTGTGGATTATACAGACCTTAACAAGGCCTGTCCAACTGATGCTTTTTCTCTCCCGCGTATTGATCAGACTATTGATGCTACGGCGGGTTGTGAGCGTTTGGGTTTTTTGGATGCTTACTCTGGTTATCATCAGATCAAAATGGCAGTTAAGGACCAGGAGAAGACATCTTTCATCACTCCCTTCGGAGCCTTCTGCTATGTGTCTATGCCTTTTGGGCTCAAGAGTGCCCAGGCGACTTACCAATGGTGTGTTCAGAATTGCCTCCATGGCCAGATTGGGCGCAATGTTATGCTTATGTAGATGATATTGTTGTGAAATCCAGGAAGAAAGAGAAATTGATCGAGGATCTGAAAGAGACCTTTGACAATCTCCGGGTCTACAAGATGATGCTTAACCCGACAAAGTGTGTTTTTGGTGTGCCAGCAGGCAAGTTATTGGGTTTCTTGGTGTTTGAGAGGGGCATTGAAGCTAACCCGGAGAAGATCAAGGCTATCACCTCTTTGGTTAAACCGGCGAGTATCAATGACGTCCAACGTCTGGCAGGTCGCATCGCGGCTTTGAGCCGATTTATAAGTCGCCTAGGAGGGAAGTCTATCCCTTTGTATCAAATGATGAAAAAGACAGATGACTTTGTCTGGAGCGGTGCTGCTAATGAGGAGTTTGAGGCACTTAAGAAGCAACTAGCTAAGCCGCCGGTTCTTGCAGCTCTCATTGAGAAGGAGCCCTTGCTGTTATATGTGGCTGCAAACAACAGGGCTATCAGTGTGGCAGTTGTGGTTGAAAGGAAGGAGTCAGGCAAGTAATATCCGGTTCAAAGGCCGGTTTATTATGTGAGTGATGTGCTCGTTGATTTTAAGTAGAGATACCTACATTGGCAGAAGCTGGTTTACGGTGTGTTCATGGCTAGTCGCAAATTGAAACAATATTTCCTCGGTCATCCCATCACTATGGTTAGCTCTGCTCCTTTGGGGGATATTATTCAAAACAGAGAAGCCACATGCCGGGTAGCTAAGTGGGCCATTGAGTTTGGACCCCATGGTTTAAAGTATGTGCCTCTGACGGCTATTAAATCTCAAGCACTTGTGGACTTCATCAATGATTGGGCAAAGTTGCAGATGCCCGAGGATAAGCGGATAATACATATTGGACTATTCATTTTGATGGATTCATGCAGTTGGAAGGCTCGGGGGCTGGAGTTATATTGACTTCCCCACGAGGTGATAAATTTTGTTATGTTTTATGGTTGATGTTACCTTGTACTAACAATGCAACTGAGTATGAAGCCTTACTCCATGGTCTTCGGATGGCTAAAGAGATTAATCTAAGCCGGGTAAGATGTTTTGGCGACTCAGATTTGGTGGCTCAGCAAGTGTCAGGGACTTGGGATTCAAAGGATCCACTCATGGCGGCTTATCGTCGAGAGGTTGATACTATTGCTGGTCACTTCAAGGGTTATCAAGTGGAGCATGTTGATCGCAAGAAAAATGAAGCTGCTGATGCATTAAGCCACCTAGGTTCTCAGCGTAAGCCGGTTCCCCCTAATGTTTTCCTTGATATTTTGCATAACCCATCAGTAAAGTTGCCTACGAAGGAGGACTTGGTAGTTCCTGACCCAGAGGCACAATTGGTGGCGACTCTTCATGTTATCCCTGATTGGACTGTTCCATATTTGGCTTATATGACCCGGGGCGAGTTACGTGAGGATGAAACTTTGGCCAGGCAGATAACCCGGAGGTCTAAGTCAATGACTATTGTCAATGGTGAACTTCATAGACGCAATGTTACAGGGGTGTTTCAACGATGCGTTTCTCCTAAGGAGGGCCATGAAATTTTAAGGGAGATTCATGAAGGAGATTGCAGTCATCATGCCGGCTCTAAGTCTTTCGTTGCTAAGGCTTTTCATCATGGATTCTATTGGATGAAGGCTCATGCTAATGCAGAGGATCTGGTCAGTAAGTGTGATGGTTGTCAGAAGTTTTCAAGACGAGCTCATGTGCCAGCTCAAGAGTTGAGGATGATTCCTATTACTTGGCCGTTTGCATTCTGGGGGCTGGATATGGTTGGGCCTTTCAAAAGCTCCAAGGATAAAAAGACCCACCTCTTGGTGGCGGTTGACAAGTTTACAAAGTGGGTTGAGGCTGAGCCGGTCAGCAAATGTGATGCAGCCACGGCAGTTCAGTTTATCAAAAAGGTGATCTTTCATTTTGGATACCCCCATAGTATCATCACTGATAATGGTACTAATCTGTCTAAGGGAGCAATGAAAGAATTCTGTCAACAAGAGCATATCCGACTTGATGTGTCATTAGTGGCTCACCACTAGTCTAATGGTCAAGCTGAGCGAGCTAATCAAGAAATCTTGAGAGGTATCAAGCCCCGGCTTATGGTTCCATTGCAGAGGACACCAGGTTGTTGGGTGGAGGAGCCTAAAAGTGACGGGCCTAAAAGTGACCCATAAAGTTTAAATGAGCCAGCCCAACTAAAGGCCCACAAGATTTAGCAGACCATAATGGGCCAGCCTAGCTAAAGGCCATAATATTTTGCAGACCATAATGGGCCGGCCTAGATAAAGGCCCAACATTCTCAGTTAAGGCCCGTATGGCTAGTGTCAAATCGGCCTGTCAACGACCCGTCCTAAACTTGTCATCATCGCGGCCCATGGTCAGTTCTAGCCCTTTAACAGTTTGCTAAGTATTTGGGCCAAATTACGGCCCGGTGTATTTCTGGTCTGTTAAAGGTCCTGCTTCATTTGGGCCCATTTACATGACATTGAAACTTTCGGCCATGTCTGACATTCGGCCTGTTAGAGGCCCACTATAGATTTGGGCCACTTTTAGCCTATTGTGATTTTCGGCCTGTTAACGTCGGACGAAATCCATGGGCCATATGTGGCCCAACGTCACATCGGGCCTATTAACGGCGCATATAAAAATGACACTAATCAAGCCCGACCGAACTTCCGGCCTGTTAAAGGCCCGTGTAGTAGGTCGGTGTATTTACGGGCCGTCCGAATTTCGGCCTGTGAACGATCCGCATTGTAAATGGGCCACCATTTCGGCCTGCTAAGACTAGTGGGTTATTTGGCACAATCAGGGCCCAATCTCACTTTCGGCCTATTAAAGGCCCATGTTTTTATGGGCTCGAGATATTTACACATGTAAAGGGCCTATTGTTACCGAGGGCCCAAATTATGTTTAGGCCTGTTAAAGGCCCACTATGGGCGCATGCCTACCAGAAAAATATGAAAGCTTATGCTGATTTAGGCCCAGATATTTTCAGTGGGCTACATGCAAATTTTGGCCCATAATCGTTTTTAGCCCAATTGGAATGGGCCCGACGAATGTTGGCATGTTGGGCTCCTACGAAGCTTTTGGCTGAATACATTACTAAGATAAACCTACACTATTCAAAAATTGCATCATAATTAGTGCAGCCTTTGGCAGCATCATAAATGATGTATCACAACAAAATAAATTCCAACCATACAACAAAAGGCCTGTTGGCATAAAGTTTCCAGTACTTGCAGATAAAAGCACCATCACATGTATAGAAGCACAAATCATTTGACCTGAGTGCTAATGTTTCATGCTGTAGAATCTGATGGAGCAGCACGATCTTCACCTTTTTTTCTGCCATTGCTCTTGAACAACGAAGCGAATGTCTGATAGTCTGGTTTCAAAACCATTCATATCTTGATGACATTTGTCAACCACTATTCTTGTTTCTGAAACAACGTCCATTAGGGATTGGACTTGTGTCTGGAGCACAGATATATCACTCTGTCTAGCTGGAAGATTTTGTTTAGTAGGCGATTTGGACGAGGTTACCTTGACAAGCTGTCAGCGTCCTGGATATGGGGGTATCCAACCCTGCCTGCCTGCGGCCCACCACATGGCTCCATCGATGGCCTAGTACGGCCCAGCTTCAGCATCAACACCACAAGACCCTCATGAGGGGCCAAGCCTCGCGAGGCGGACGATGCCAAGACCCCCGAAGGAGTTGGCCTCCTCAAGAGGGATCCTGAGGGGCGGAGAGTTCTATGCAAGATACCTCACGAGGCTCAGCTGACGTGAGCCATGACGACCAAGGCCAGACGGGCGCCAGGCGGGCATAGAGCGCAGGTTTCCTCTTTGGTGCAAGGGAGGCAAGCCACAGGCGCAGAGTCCCGAGGGATCAACCAAAGGTTGCCATTTCGGTGCAATGAGACCAAGACCGCCAGGACGGCAGGACATAGGTCATCAACGAGCCCACCGCGGCGTCACAACCAGAGGCTTTTCGTAGGCGAAGACTACTTTTGTCAGGATAGAGTGTACTACTTGTCCCCTTTCAAATCCCGCCGTTGTGGAATCCCTTCCCACTCATATTTGGGAGGAGGACCAAGGCCCCTATAAGTAGGACTAGCCACCACCATGGAGAGAGAGATCCATTTTGGGACCAGAACCACCACACTAGCTCAACAACACCTCTCCTCCGGAGGCTTGTTCATCCATTTACTTGTTCATCCATAGCCCCTCGAGGCAATCCACCACACCACACTTGAGTAGGGTATTACACCACAATGGTGGCCTGAACCAGTATTAATCTCTATGTCTTTGTGTATCTTTGAGCTCCACGCGCTAGGCCTAAGAAGATCATGAGTAGGCAGGCTGGGTAGGTTGAGATCTCCGCACGCACCCTAGAGTTCAAGCCTCTCACGGGTTGCCGGATCCTGAAATCTGACATTTGGCGCGCCAGGTAGGGGTGCGTTGGATCCTCTCTTCCGTTGTTCGATCCGCCTCCGCTCCGACATCTCCATGGATGACACCCCGAGGGCGCATGTCGAGCACTAGGTCGTCCAGACCTCCTCGGCGGCACCCAGCGGTGAAGAAGACCTCCACTCCGCCCTGCTCGCGACCCATGTCCCACCGGGGGCAACCGGCCGCGGGGGGCATGCGGCGCAAACCTCTCCACTGGCGTCGCGCCGCAGCCAAGCGATCTATGAACTATGCTGCAGCGACTGCCCCACACTCTCGTAGGGAGCAAGCAAACATGCGGGCAGCGGTCATTGTGGCTCGGGAGCTCTTGCGATGTAGGCTGCTGGAGAGTGGCCGCAACGCCCTGCTGGAACGAGTCGCCGAGCTACTGGATGCGGCGTGCAGGGGGGCGGCGCCATTCTGCACACTACCCACGTCCTAGGTAGTGGTGGGGGCACGCGCTCAACCCCAACACAGCCGCGCGCCCCCTCCCAGGGGCCCTGGGGAGCCTCTCGACGCTGACCGGCCTCGTGCAGCGGCCCGCGCTGCCCTGAACGCACCCCCTCGGCACGTGGCTGCTCCAGGCGATGTCACCAGGGGCCGCATTGGCATACCAGCCCCTGCCCAACAAGACCAGAGGGCGACAGAAGCAGGCGGGAACGTGAGGCAGCCGGTAGTGCTTCTGGTGCGAACAACCCGGAAGCCTACGTCCCCGTCATGATGGATCCAAGGCACGCGCGAGGAGAGGGCCCCAGCTGATCCCCCACGCTAGGCTGGGTGCTGGACATACATGAGACTGAGCTCTCCTTCAAGCCACCACAAAGCCCTACTGACGCCTCCAACGGTGGCAGCCTCTAGGTACAGCTAACGCCGCAAGGACATGCTTACACTGACCATGTATCGCAGGTGAACCAGGACGCAGTCGCCGCCAGGGCTCTCAGGATGTCGGACCCCTCGCAAGAGCACGCGGGATGTTGGGAGCAGCATGGGGGGAGCCCGGCGGTGGGGCCCTCCTCGCGCCGCGCGGAGTAGGGCCCTGCGTGGAGGTAGGTTCCTCGTCGATGGAGGCGCTGGTGAGCCCTTCTCCTCGGTAGGGGGCCTACGGTCGCTGAGGACGCCGCCAGCGTCCGCCTTGCCCCTTGGTCTTGTCCTGGTTTCTGGTCTCCCCAATGGTGGTCGGGGGCGGCGCACGGCGGGGTCCTCGACAGGCGACATGAAGCAAGGCTCCGGCCTGTGAAGGTCTCCGCCCGGGGCACTCTCACGTAATAATGAGTGGGGCTATACACGCCCCCGAGTCTCCTGAGTGCCTCCCTGGGGCCTCACGGGGGCTCCCACCCACGTCCTAGTGGAAGCACCATGCTTCGTGCTGGCCGTCGACACTATCTCCAATGACTATGCCCAGCCAGTGAAAGCACTTAGCTCCGTGCTGGTGAGAAGACCGAAGACCAGTTAGACGCCGGACGCGGCCGTCTGCTTTTTGCTCCCTTTTTTGTGTTTGCTTGTCGCCTTTCTTTTGAAGCAGTTGTCTTTCGTGCGTTTATATAAAAATAGGGGGAATTTTCTCGTTTTGCGTCGCTCTTTTGCCTTTCGCTCTCGCGTTCTTTTTGAAGCTCGTGCCTGCCACCCTGCCCTCTAGCGCCTCGCGAGCGGGGGCTGGGTGTGGTGTACGCGCTGGTACCAATCGCTCCCCTCGGGGGATCAAGGGTGCGGCCGCTCTGCGCGCCCACCTCGCCACGGTCCGGCGCCTGGTTTCTCACGAGGCACTCTACTACATGCCGAAAGGCCCCTCGGGAGGCTTAGAACCTCATGAGCTCGCGGCCGGCCTGCCTCAGGAGAAGGGGCGCTGCCACAACGCCAGGCCTTACTTAAATCCCACGAGACCAAAGATAAGTTGTAAGCAACCGCCTCGCTCGGCGACCCACAGCCCTGCGAGGCCCTGCTGCGGGTGTTACTTGAAAAACATTTAGCAATCTCACACATCATAAGGGGCGCCCCCTTTTCAAACTGCTCTCACAAGAATGCATTCAAGTTTTTCATTGTGCAGGTTAAAGCAAAAGAAACACTGGCCTAGTTGGATGCGCCTCCTTCGTCACCCCCATCCGCGCTGCTTGTGCTGTAGTTGCCATCCTCCTCGACATCACCACCCGCTCCAGCTTCTTTGTCCACGAGCACGGCCGTGTCATCCTCATGAGTCAGCTCCTTCACCAGGGCGTTCACATGGACATCCACCCACTTGGAGAGCTTGTCTTGGATGGATGCAGGCACGGGGGCTAGCACGGTGCGGAAGTCAAAATGAGAGTCAAGGTTCAGGAGGTTGCTGAAGATACGTGAGAGTGCACACCCGAGGAGGCCTCAGCTCCTCTCCTCCACAAGCTGGCGAGCTTTCGCGGCCTGGTCTTCTAGGTGGGTCACGATAGCGGTAAAGAAGTTGAGATGGCTGAGTCGCGCTCAGGCAGGTGAGGAGCGCTCTCATTGCAAATAGCACCCATGGCGTTGTTGGCTCTAACGCGTAGTCCTTGGAGCATGGAGCCGTGCTCACGCTCCAGGGTCAGGCGGCGGCACTTTTCACTCGAAGCCTTCTCCAGGAGGGAGGCAGTGTCTTCGGCTTGCTTCCGGAGAGAGGATATCTCAGCACGAGTGGCATTCTGGGCAGATTCAGAGGAAATCAAGGCACCCTGGGCAGCGTTCTCACGCTGCTCCACCGCCTGCAGCTCGGTCTTCAAGACAGAGGTCCGACCCTCATGCTCAGCCCTAAGCAGCTCCAGTTCCAGGCGGTGCCTTCCATCCAACTCAGCGCGTGCCTTCGTCACCCTCTTCTCCACCTCCACCTGGACCTGAGCCTCTCGGGTGATGACGACGTCCTCAGCAACCGCGACCTGTCGCTCCCTCACCTCCAGCCTCTCCAGAACCAAGCTGTGTTCCACGGCCTCCAGCGCCAAGTCTTTGTGGCGCCTCAGGAGCTCCGCCTCGGCAAGGGCCACCTCGCCTGGTGAGGAGGCCAGCAGGGCATGGTGCTCCTCGACTTCACGCTGTAGGGCCACAGATGAAGACAGAAGATCTCGCTCCCGCTCTTCAGCTGCCTCACGACGGCGGTTGGTTGCCTCGGCCTCTTCCATGGCGCGGGCACATGCTTCACGAGAAGCCGCGAGTGAGGCCTGCACGTGCGCTTCGGCTTCATCACGCTGGAGCTTCCCAAGATTGATGGCCACCTTCAGCCGCTGCCACTCATCCTCCAAGCGGCGGTTCTCTGCCTCAAGCCTGGTGTCAACGTTGGCGAGCTCCCCGCCAAGATGGACCATCGCCCGCATCGCTTCACCAAAGAGCCCGAAGCGCACCATGCTACGCCCACGAGCAAGCGCGAGATCATCGCCGAGACCTGTGCCAGAGTCTGCTCGGGAGGCGCCAGGTGCTCCGCCAGCCGCCAGCCAGGGGCCGGCACGCGTAGCTCCACAGCTCGAAGACGAAGGCTGCCTGGGGCGCACCCCCCTGCCGGCAGTGATGAGAGGAAGGACCACCTTGTTCGAGCACAGATAGAGAAGGCAGCCACCCCCCAGAAGGTCAGCAAGCTCGGGCTCGCTGTTCAAGAGCTTGAGCACCATGCTCAAGGTATTGGCAGCAAGCGACGACTTCTGTAGCCTCATCGGATCTCCGGCGCCTGTGAAGTCCCACATCGGGCGAGAGTGACGCTGGAGGGGAGCAATGCGCTGCTTCATGAATTCCTTCACCACCATTGGCACCGTCACCCCCAGTCCCTGGAGCCTCGCCAACCTCTTCCAGACAAAAGCAAGGCGCCGGTCGGTGAGCTTCTCATGGCACCACCCGGAGCTAGGCGAGGCCGGTGACCCGGGAATCATGAGCAAGGGGCTGAATGCGCAGGCGTCCATCAGGATCCACTTCTTCCGGACCCCCCCTCGCGACAGGCGAAAGCTCGAAGTCAATCCCCGAGCCAGCTGTCGCAGCCACGACTTCGAAGGACACGCACCCAGAGCGTTGGCGGGCATCCACCAGTTGAAGCAGGAAGAAATGGTGAAACAAGGCCACGGAGGGAGTGATGCCCACCATGGCCTCACAGAGGAAGGCAAAGACAGAAAGGAGGATGACGGAGCGAGGGTCCAGGTGTAGTAGATGGATCTGGTAATGCGACATCATGACATTGAAGAAAGGGGAGAAGGGAGGACTCAACCCAGCAAGAAGAGCGTGGAGGTGAATGGGAATCTCAGTGGCACTCATCTCTCTGGTTCGCCAAGACACAGGGCATACTGCCGTTGCCCTCCCCTCATTGGAATCAGCGGCAAACGCGCGGCGAACCTTATCCAACCCCTCTTCATTGATCACCATCGACTGCTCAAGGGCTGGCTCCAGGGCTAGCGGAGGACCGGCCGGCACGAGCAGTTTCCCTTTCTTATTCCTCGGCTTGGGGGCCATGGCGAGCACAAGAAGGAGACAAGGCGTCAGCGTCAGATCTGTGGATGCGACGGTGAGATTGGAAGAGGGGGAACAAGAGCCGGGACGACAATTTGTGAAGGGCAAGCCACTCTGACAACGGGTGGTAGCTGGGTCTTCCGGATACCAAGGCGGCGTGGGGAAGTGGAGGCGCCCACGTCTCGTCAACTGCCACGTGTCTTCATGGCCGCAGGTGGTTAGGGCCCACGACGCTCCGCACTTGCCCTTTGGCTTCACCTAGAAGCCAAGTCCGAGCGCGCCTTGGGCCCCGGGGCTACTATCGGTGTCCTGGATATGGGGGTATCCAGCCCTGCCTTCCTGCGGCCCACCACGTGGCTCCATCGACGGCCTGGTATGGCCTGACTTCAGCCTCAACACCACAAGACCCTCGCGAGGGCCAAGCCTCCAGAGGCGGACGATGCCAAGACCCCCGAAGGAGTTGGCCTCCTCAGGAGGGCTCCTGAGGGGCGGAGAGTTCTATGCAAGATACCTCACAAGGCTCAGCTGACATGAGCCATGACGACCAAGGCCAGACGGGCGCCAGGCGGGCGCAGAGCGCAGGTTTCCTTTTTGGGTGCAAGGAAGGCAAGCCGCAGGCGCAGAGTCCCGAGGGATCAGCCAAAGGTTGCCATTTCGATGCAACGAGACCAAGACCGCGAGGACGGCGGGATGGAGGTCATCAACGAGCCCACTGCAGCGTCACGACCAGAGGCTTTTTGCAGGCAAAGACTACTTTTGTCAGGATAGACTGTACTACTTGTCCCCTTTCAAATCTCGCTGTTGTGGAATCCCTTCCCGCTCATATTTGGGAGGAGGACCAAGGCCCCTATAAGTAGGACTAGCCAGCGCCATGGAGAGAGAGATCCATTTTGGGACCAGAACCACCACACTAGCTCAAGAACACCTCTCCTCCAGAGGCTTGTTCATCCACTGTACTTGTTCATCCATAGCCCCTCGAGGCAATCCACCACACCACACTGGAGTAGGGTATTACACCATAGTGGTGGCCTGAACCAGTATAAATCTCTGTGTCTTTGTGTCTCTTTGAGCTCGACGCGTTAGGCCTAGGAAGATCACGAGTAGGCAGGCTAGGTAGGTTGAGATCTACGCACACACCCCAGAGTTCGAACCTCTCACGGGTTGCCGGATCCCGAAATCTGACACAAGCAACCCAGAATTACGCAGGAAGGTGCTTTTTGCACTGTTAGTGGAGAGATACTGACGCACTGCAGCAAGAGGTGACATTGTGCCTGTGGTAGCCTCGTCACCTTTAGGTGGTTGTGGCTGTTCAATCATTTGTTCCATAGCTTGCTGAAAGTTTGAACTTGTAGATTAGTGTACCAGATAAGTTACTAATGAGATAAAAACAAACAAAGTTGGTTACACATTTATACATAACTTATTTTGGTGAACTACTGTAATACATTAGCTTGTATTGTAGTGCCAACTACATAATAAAATCACTTTCGGAACATATGTCCATGTAGCATGTCTACTGTATTGTCTATTTCCTCACATTCGTTGACATCTAAGGATAAAGAGACATGGTTTAAAGTAGGATGAACATAGTATGACATCATTCATATCATGGGCAAACAGATACAAAACAAACATGCTATTTTATCATTGTGTGCGCACGTGAACATCACAACTAGATTACATATCAATACCAAAAGAATATCCTTCATCTCTTTTAAACCATGTAAGGTGAAATGATACGTTAAGACAACTGTGTATAAAAGTGAACAGAGTAACTGACATTGGCTACAAACCAAGCAGTTAAATGAACACATCACAATACCAATCAGTTCAAAGGCAGGAGGAGTAAGGACTTACAACATCGGCTTGAACTGGTGTGCTCATGCCTTTCATCTTGCTGGTGTGGCAATCCTTGAAGATTTGCACTGCATTCGGTTCAGGTTCTTTTTGGTCTGCATGGGTTTTCCTCTGTATTTGGAACAAGTCAATATAGATACGATAATATGGCACAGAAAAAAGAAGGAAGTAGCAGCTATTTACAAGAGCCTCACAGTGTGCAATATAGCTACGAGATCCTGTTGTCTGTTGGAATTTCACTTTAGAACGGTTGGTCTTGTTCTTCAAATAGTTAGCCTAGAAGAATATACACTTGTAAGGCACATACATAAATATAAGTTCAATATGTGGTCTGATCAAATACATATAGCCTACCTGATACTTTGGATCAGACCAGTGTTTAACAAGGGCTGTCTAGTCTTCATCTGTAATATATTCCATTGGAGATGTTTGGGCGATTTCATTGTTAGCCTTGCCTTCAAAGTGAGATTTTCCAAGGTGGTACCGATACTGCTGCAGAGCAGACTGAAAAAGATGAGTTCATGCTTGTTTAGTTACATCATCTTTTAGATCCAACTTGAACCTCATCTGTTGAAAAAAGAATGTGAGTCTTATTAGGAGGAAGCTAGAAAGTATGGGATAGAGCAAGACAATATTACTAATTGCGATGAATAACATTACTTACGGATAAATGGTCAAGGAAGGTGTTAAACTGGGTATTGTCTTTCTCATTCCTGTACTGGATCCACGTTGGGAGGATACGTGCATGAGACCTAACGACAATGGCTGCCTCTGATACTAACTTGACTGACTCTGTAGCATCACGTGGCCTTTTTAAACCTGCCTCAAAATGGATCTCCATTCTTGCTCCTTTAAATTTTGTTAATCTGTCAAGCATTATCCCTGATGTCTATTTCCGCTTGCGCCGTGGTGCTAGTTCAATAATGAATATGGAAGTGTTAGTGTACATCAAACCGTGAGAGTACATATAAAGGAGCATGCAACTGCAACTTGACTCGGTCAGGTACCGTCTTGGTGTTGATGCTCATGAGGTTCATCTGATCTTGCCAAGTCCTGTTGTGTTAGTAGTGCTTCGAATGTAGTGTTAGGTGTGAAGGCAGCTTGGGAACTGGCCAGTTCCGGAGCAAACGAACGAGTAACTCATTGAGGTGCTGGTATAGTTGAAGTGGATGCTGCAGCTGGTGGAGCAGGTGATACTGTGTTTGTAGATTTAGCCAGTGGACTTGGACCTTCTATTGCACTATAAGTACCAGCAGAATCTCGAGGGCAGATCCTTTTCCGTTTCACCCGATGAGTAACACCATTCCCTACTATATTCTTCTCCTTGCTCTTTTTTGACTTTGCAATGTCAAGCCGTACCCACAACACAAAAGAATAAAATCGCTCTTCGGAACTCATTGATGCATGATATAGACAAGCAATACTTTGATGTAAGACAACCATATGAGGATGGAATATGTAAGAAAAACAAGACGACATGACATATTCACAGCTAAACTAAGCAGAAGGATTTTCAAGAAAATAGAAGTAATGCAAGCTAGACACCATATGAAAGATGCAACCAATATTACTCTGCCAAGTTAAAAGTGTCTTATCATAAGTGGCAATTCAAAAAAAATTAGAAGCAGTACAATGTAGAAATCAATGCAAGATGCAACCACTATCAAACTACCATGTTAAAAGCGTACAATCATGAGTGACTGATGCAGGATACACAACAACAATACTTTGATGTAAGAACATGGTATGATAGATAGATGCAGTGTATTCTAGACACAGAAAGCCATGTCATGCACATGTATAACGTATAAACTCACCAGGTGCAATTTAATCAAAATAGAAGAAATACAGGCTAGACAACATATGCAACATGAAACCAATTATCACACTGTCAACTTAGAGCAAGCACCTGTGATGGTGGAGTATGAGAGATGAACTCATCATGTGGACTTGTGACTTCAACTTCATTAGCAGTAGCAGTGGCAAATCTAGAGAGTCTCTGTTTGCGTCGGTGCGAAGGACCACCAACATCCCCTAACTTACTCTTTTCCTTCCTATTTTCTGATATTGCCTTATGAAGTCAAAACCACAAGAAGATGAATAAAATTAGCTCTGCATAACTGGTTGATGCATGATACAGACGAACACTACTTTGATGTAAGGCAAGCGCAGGATAGGAGGATGGAATATATACAAAAAAAGACAACATTGCATATTCACACATACAATAGGAGGATGGAATATGTATGAAAAAACAGTAAGAAGAAGGCATTTCAACAACATTAGAAGAAATGAAAGCTAGGCACCATATGAACATGCAACCAATATCACTCTATCAAGTAAAAAGTGTCTCGTCATAAGTGCCATTTCAAGAAACTAGAAGCAGTACAAGCTAGAAGACAATTCAAGACGTAACCTACATCACAATCCCAAGTTAAATGTGTCTTATGGGTAAGTGATCATTCCAGGTATAAGTTGTAAGCTACGCAGATGCAATTCAACATAATCAGAAGAAATATAAACTAGACATCATACGGAACACACAACCACATATAACAGTTCCAAGTTAGAGCAAGCACCTCTGATGGTGGAGTAGGGGAGATGTGCTCATCATGTACACGTATGTTCTAGAAACAGGAACACATGTCATATTCATAGGCATTATGTGTAAAGTAAGCAGATGCAATTCAACAAAGTTAGAAGCAATATGAGCTAGACATCATACGCAACATGCAACCACATATAATAGTGCCAAGTTAGAGCAAGCACCTGTGATGGTGGAGTAGGGGAGATGTGCTCATCATCTACACAACTACGTTGACTGTCCAGCCTTGTGTTGTCTTGCGAATCTTGTTGGCAGGATGGCGGAGTAGAATCTGTAGAGACCCCCTATCTGAGTTGCTCCGAAGGACCACCATCATCCACTGCCGGACTAGTTTCCTTCAGCTGTAATGATTTTGCATTGTGAAGTCAAACCAATAAGAAAGATGAATAAAATTCTCTCTTCAGAACTCATTCATGCATGATACTTACGAACACTACTCGGATGAAAGGCAAACACATGATGCGAGGATGGAATATGTACAAAAAACAGGATGGCATGACATATTCACACCTATGATGTGGTAACTAAGCAGAAGACATTTCAACAAATTAGAAGCACTACAAGCTAGACACCATATGAAAGATACAACCAATATCACTCTGCCAAGGTCAAACTGTATGGCGTTTCAACAAATTAGAAGCAGTACATGCTAGAAATCATATGCAAGACACAAATATCACAGTGGCGACTTAAAGGTGCCTTATCATAAGTGACTGATGCAGGATATGCAAGAATAGTAGTCTGATGTAAGAACATGGTGTGATCAGATATAGTATGTTCTAGAAACAGGAACACGTGTCATATTCACATGCATTATGTGTAAAATAAGCAGATGCAACTCAAAAAAGTTAGAAGCAATACAAGCTAGACATCATACACAACATGCAACCACATATAATAGTGCCAAGTTAGAGCAAGCACCTGTGATGGTGGAGTAGGGGAGATGTGCTCATCATCTACACAGCTACGTTGACTGTCTAGCCTTGCGTTGTCTTATGAATCTTGTTGGGAGGATGGTGGAGTAGAATCTGTAGAGACCCTCCGTTTCAGTTGCTCGAAAGGACCATCATCATCCAATGCCTTGCCAATTTCCTTCTACTTTATTGATTTTGCATTGTGAGGTCAAACCGACAAGAAAAAGGAATATAATTCGCTCTTCAGAACTCATTCATGCATGATACTGACGAACACTACTCTAATGAAAGGCAAAGTCATGATACGAGGATGGAATATGTACGAAAAACTGGGCGGCTTGACATATTCACACCTATGATGTGGTAACTAAGCAGAAGGCACTTCAACAAATTAGAAGCACTGCAAGCTAGACACCATATGGAAGGTGCAATCAATATCACTCTGCCAAGTTAAAACTGTGTCGTCATAGGTGGCGTTCATCAAATAGAAGCACTACATGCTAGAAATCATATTCAAGACGCAAACCAATATCACACTACCAACTTAAAGGTGTCCCATCATAAGTGACTGATGCAGGATACACAAGAAGAGTAGTTTCATGTAAGAACATGGTGTGATAGACAGATATAGTATGTACCAAAAACAGGAAAGCGTGTCATATTCACACGTATCATGTGTAAGCTAAGAAGATGCAGTTTACACTAATTAGGAGCAATACAAGCTAGACACCATATGCAACATGCAACCAGATATCACACTGCCAAGTTAGAGCAAGCACCTTGGATGGTGGAGTAGGGGAGGGGAGACTTGGACCTTGTAATGCACTAGTAGTACAAGGAGAATCCATATAGATGCTCCATTTACGTTGCTGCATAGGACCACCATCATCGCCTTCCTTACTCTTTTCCTTCCTCTTTCTTGATTTTGCCTTGTCAAGACAAACCCACAAGAAAAAGGAATAAAATTTGCTCTTCAGAAGTCATTGATGCATGATACTGACGAACACTACTTTCATGTAAGGTAGTCGCATGATAGGAGGATGGAATATGTATGAAAAACAGGACGACGTGACATATTGACATGTATGATGTATAAAGTGTAAACTAAGCACAAGGTGTTTGAACTTGTTAGAAGAAATGCAAGCTAGAAACCATATGAAATATGAAACCAATATCACTCTGCCAAATTAAAAGGGTGGCCTGACAAATGTATTTGACCAAATTAGAAGCAATAAATGGCAACAGGCTAGAAATAATATGCAATATGCAACGAATAAAGGTGTCTCCTCGTAAGTGATTGATGCAGGATACAGAAGAGAGGTAGTTTCATGTAAGAACATGGTTAACACATAGATGTAGTGTGTACCAAAATAGGAAGGCATGTCATATTCATAGGTATAATATGTAAACTAAGCAAATGCAATTTACCCTAATTAGAAGCATTACAAGCTAGACACCGTATGCAACATGCAACCACATATCACACTACAAAGTTAGAGCAAGCACCTGTGATGGTGGTGTAGGGGAAGTGCGGGTACAGAGCTACATTCAATATCTTCATTTAGGCTTGTTGTTTCTTGAGAATCATGTGGAGATGATGAAACTGCACTCTTTATAAGAGTAGCGCATCTCATACTAACCCACGGGCGTGACTGTCTCATCATAAGCGATAGATGCAGGATACACAAGAATAGTAGTTTGATGTAAGAACATGGTGTGATAGGAAGATGTAGTATGTACCAAAAACAGGAAGGCATGTCATATTCACATGTATAATGTGTAAGCTAAGGAGATGCAATTTAACAAATTAGGAGCAATACAAGCTAGGCACCAATGCAACATGCAACCAGATATCACACTGCCATGTTAGAGCAAGCACGCGGGGTTGTGGAGTAGGGGAGATGAGATTTGGAACTTGCACTACAGTATGAGTAGCAGGAGAATCTGCAGAGATCATCTGTTTCGGTTGCTCCAGAGGACCACCATCATTCCGTGCCTTCGTCCTTTTAGATTTTGCCTTGTCAAGTAAACACACAAGAAAAGGAATGAAATTTGCACTTCCAAATTCGTTGATGCATGATACTGACGAACACAACTTTTATGTATGGCAACCACATTGTAGGAGGATGGAATATGTATGAAAAACGCTAAGCAGAAGGCATTTCAACAAATTGGAAGCAATGCAATCTAGACACCATATGAAAGATCCAACCAAAATCACTCTATGAAGTTAGATGTGTCTCATTATAAGTGGCACTTCAACAAATTAGAGGCAATACATGTTTGAAATGATATGTAAGATGCAACCAATATTACACTGTCAACTTGAAGGTGTATCGTTAGAAGTGATTGATGCGGAATACACAAGAAAAGTAGTTTGATGTAAGAAGATGGTTAATAGAAAGATGTAGTATGTACCAAAAATAGGAAGGCATGTCATATTCACAGGTATAATGTGTTAACTAAGCAGATGCAATTTACCCTAATTAGAAGCATTACAAGGTAGACACCATATGCAACATGCAACCACATATCACACTGCCAAGTAAGAGCAAGCACCTGCGATGGTGGTGTGGGGGAACTGCGGTCATCAACTAGAGAGCTACGTTGACTATCTTCATTTAGCCTTGCTGCTTCTTGAGAATCATGTGGGGAGGATGACACCGCACTCTTTAAACGAGTAGCGCGTCTCACAGTAACCCATTGGGGTGACTGTCTCATCATGAGTGATTGATGAGGGATATAAAAGAGCATTAGTTTGATGTATGAACATGGTTAATAGACATATGTAGTATGTACAAAAAACAAGAAGGCATGTCATTATCAAAGGTATAATGTGTAAAGTAAGCAGATGTGATTTAACCAAATTGGAAGCAATACAAGCTAGACACCATATGCAACATGCAACCACATTTGACAGCGTGAAGTTAAAGCAAGCACCTGGGATGGTTGTTTGTGGCAATTGAGATCATCAACTGCAGAGCTACGTTTACTGTCTCCATCTGCTGACACTGCACCCTTTAGAGCGCTAAAACGCTTAGTGCTTATCTTCGAATTACACTGGAGCTACTTCTGTCTTTTCTTTTTTGTATTCATCAACATTGCATCAGAGTCTGAAATACCCATGCATAAAAAACAATAGTGTGAGTATGGGTGAAGTCTGTGCACAAGTAGTTTAGTGTAAATGTAGTAGATAGCAGGTCGGTGAGAAATAAATGATGGGAGACATATGATAGCTCTACAACATGCATGGCACACGAAATTACTACAAGATTCTATGAAAATAACAGTCGACTGAAAACAAATAGGCCAGTCCATTTTTTCCGCACCGTCCAATGTACAAAGAATGGGCAGATCGCCTTCATCTACCTCCAGCTAGTCAGTGTTATGATCTTCCTCAAAACGCCAGTGACCACCGGCCCAGTCCCCTACCTCCGCCCTCCCCTCGACCTCACCGCACCGCCGTGCTTGGCATCGCCCCCGACCATCCCTTCAAGCCCCACCGACCTCCAGATCAGGCACAAGCAGCTCCTACGCCCCACATCCCTATGATATACACCGATGCACCGCTTCCCCGACGAACATGCGGACTAGGTGCTCCGCGCGCCTAAGTGGGTGTTGTTTCTTTTAATTGCGGTTTGACTGACCCTGAGTTGAAATCCAGGCGGGCTACTGACCTCTAGCAAAGGTGAAATAGTAAATGGGAGGAAACCTTGTGCATTTAGATCACGAAGAAGATACAGTAAGAAGCGCTCAACTAGTGTATTTCGTGGGATGAATACGGTGTGAGCAGAGACGTAAGATTTGCATGAATAAGGGAAGATAAGCACCTCTTTCTGTTGGCAGTGCTGTGTCCTCCTTCTGTTTTTCCAATGATCTTCTTGTGGTTTGCTGGAAACAAGAAGTTGTAGAGGACGGTGGAGCCTTGGACGAACCCATGGCCAAGTTGTTGAGTGTGATGCGGTGACTGTCTGTTGGCAGCGGGGAACCAGATCCAAGGCGACGAACAACGGCGTAGAGGGAACATCCCTGGTGTGGTGGATGGTTGCAACAGTGGAGCGACAGCGGTGAGGCGCAGGACGGCGTGGTCGAAGTGGTTCTGGTACGACGCACGTCGACGTCGGCATCATGGAGGAAGCTCTGCCTCGTCTTCAGCTGCTAAGTCCTTGAGGATGTTGCGGTTGCGGTTGCGTTGGACGACAATGTTGGGTACCGGCTCCGGCGTGATGGAGGAGGGCGGTGGTGGATTGGGCGCTATGGGGTGGAGGACGGAGGAGGCTGGGGTTTCGCGGCTGGTGGGGAGGGCGTTTTGGCGCCCATGGAGTATGAATGGGGAAACGGAGGGAGGGGGAACTAAGGGGGAACAATGTTTCAGTTTGGGACGCGCTTGTTTGAAATTTGGGGAAAGTTATAAACTTTGCCCCCATATAAAATTTCGGACATATTGCGGGTTGGGGGTAGGACAGTAATCTCAAGTGTTCCAAATGGTGGGCGGGATAGATTTCGGCCGAGTGCATGGGTGCTTAGGCGCCCACGGCGTATGAATGCTTCTCGAAGGCGGTTGAGACTGGCGTCTTGGTGAAGTTACAAACCTACCCCGGTTTAGACCTTTGGACATCGGGCTGATAGGCTACACGGGCCAGAGTCAGGGCAGTAATTTCCTACCACCAACATTACTCTCACGCGGTTTCGGGTGACCAGAGGCTTATTTGGCGCTTCGTTCAATATTTGGGAGCAGAAGCATTAACGTTTTTGGTTCTCTTGAATTGAACTTTCAGGATTTGTTAAACTTCACAAATCTTTACTCTTGAAAATCCTAAAGCTACGATTATTTTGGAATGGAGGGGGTACATTTGAATATACATTGTACACGAGTATATATTAAAAAATATGCAACTTACCTCAGTTCATGCACGGTTCCAGATATAATCTCCTTGGTTGCAAAAAAAGTTAGACATGCGTATGAATATATAGCATGTTCAAACGCACAACAAAGATTGATGCCCCCTTTTAGATCTGACTTACAAATGCCATTATCTCGGGTTCAAATAGATGAATGCACTTCCTATGAATTCGAATCTTCGAAACCCCCTTTATGTTGAATTCAACATGTATTTTATTTCGTAGCTAGCAATTTGGAATGTATCCATGTAAGTGACAAATGTATAAAGTGCTTCACACTAACAACATGGAGTGCACTAATTAATGTTTATATATGAATTGAAAAAGCAATGCATTGCCTATATTTCAAACCGCTCTCACTCTATGGATCGATAATATGAAATAAATACATGCACATGCTAGAATCCAATAGAGTATGAGTGTCTGATAGACCGATTTTCGTTCATACGCAAATTGCAAAATTCATGATCTCATCCAAAAATAATAATGCCATTTATATTTTAATTTAATGCGTAGAACCGCCTTTTACACGTAGATGCACTATGCCTTGGCCCGTTCTCACAACGCGCTATATATGTCTCTATCTAACGCATAAGTGCACACACTTTATATGCATCGGCATTTCTCTTTCACACATGCTCACAGTCTCTCCCGGGGTGTTGGGGTGTCTCACGCACTCGCTCTCTCTATATCTCTCTCTGTCTTTCTAACTATTATGTACCACTCTTTTCACTAATCTCAGTTGGAAAACACTATTTCTCTCACATGCATATATACACACGCACGGTCTCTACTAGCCCTCTATACGCACATATATGTGCCTACGTGTCTCCCGCACACACATTATCTTTATGCCTCTCTCGCACACATTGCCCCCCCCCACAGACACACCTCTCTCTTAGTAGTTGGCAGATACGATTCCATCAGATATTCGGTAGGATATCCCTGACTGTTAGGCTGGATGGTAATACGAGGCAAAGTTTTACCCTAGTTCGGACCCTTGCAGTTGAGGAAAAAGCCTACTCTTGGTCCTGTATATTAGTGATAGGGGTGTGTACAAAGTACACGTGAATACCAGGCATTCTGCGTGTGTGTATACTATCGACGAACTAGCCCCTAGGCTTCTATAACTTACTCGGGGCCTAGGGTTACAAATCATATATAGTGGGCTTATCACCAGTGGGGATAGAGTCCTCCACGACTCTGGAGGCTTCGTGTTGTACGCCGAGTCCTCCACATGGGTCTTCGTATAATGCGTCTCGGTCCAACCTATGTGGCGCAGGATGGAACCAACCCATGAGTTCTCATGTTGACCCACCACAACTAGAAATGATGTGCCCACCCCAACTAGAAATGATGTGCCCACCACACCACACACGCAATCGGCCAGAAAATAAGCATATACAATAGTACAATTTTATACACGAAAGTTAATTGCATGGTGCATCCAAAAATATTTGTTCTGCATTGTGAATGTTTATGTTTTCTCCTAAAATATTAGTCACGGGAAAGAGAAACGAAGGGCATATCTCTACTTGTCTCCACCGGACACCCCCTCTTTCTACACCACTTTCACGTACGCACACAAACTATCTCTTGGCCCTCTAAAAGTATGCATGCCCATGACACATTCACGCATGATGGTCATTGTATTTCAAGCGAAAGCACTATATGACCACTAGACTTTAGAATATGCTCATTACGGTCACCGTATACATTCTCGTGGTGATCATACGATATCTAGCTCACGATACATCTCCGTATTTTGTTGATGACACTGACGGACTTTGTATTTGATGCGTGCTCCGTATTTTGTTGACGGTACTTACGGTCATTGTATTTGAAGCGAAAGCATGATATGGTCACTGGACTTCAGAATAAGCTCATCACGGTCACCACATACATTTTGTGGTGCTAACCAACCTGTAGTTGGATGGTTAGAAGGACAGTGGTTTCTCGAGCCCACCAGGGTTAAAGTCTTGGTGCTCGCATTTATCCTGGGTTGATTTTAGTATTTTCCGACGATGTGCGTTCAGTGGGAGGAGATGTTCCACTCGACTACAAGGCACCTATGGTGACTTCGTAAAATCTCAAGATCATATGCTGGCTCACTCTCTCAAAGGTACTCATAGGGGTGGGGTCTGCGTGTGTGCGCTTATAGCGGTGAGTGCTTGCGCGTATATATGAGCCCTTGCGTCTGTATTGTGTTGAAAAAAAATACATGTCATGATTATACGGTCACTGGCTCACCCGTACAACTCCAGAATTTTGTTGATGACACAATCAATTGACTAGTCAAACATTCCACGTGGGGCAACTAGTGTTGCACCATCAGGGCGCGTAACCGTGGGGCCCACCTGTCAGCGCGTATATGAAAGAAAGAAATGGTAGTTTGAGTCTGTACTGTGTTAATAAAATACATTTTAGGGTGATCACACGGTCACTGGCTCACCATACAACTCCGTAATTTGTTGATGACATGATCAATTGACCAGTCAAATGGCCCACATTCAGCAGCGCACATTACCATAGGGCCCACTCGTCAATGCATATATGAAGGACAAAAATGGTAATAAATTAATGGTCAGTGGGGATTCGAAGTCGTGAGACCTCTGGTTGGCAGTCGCCGGTGGTGGGGGGCACGGTGATTGGGCGGTGGAGTGGGGATCGCCGGAGAAAAAGCTCGGCGCGGGGGGCCTAGAGGGATGGCCGGGTCAGCGGCAGACCGGTGCTGGGGAGTGGTTTCGGGGCAGGCGGGGCGGCGCGGCGGTGCGGGCTGGCCGCGGGTGGCTGGGGCCGGTGGTTCAGCCGGTGATGGCTGGCGGCTCAGGGGGGTGGAGGTTGAAGATAAACTGCAGGCCCTTGATTTCGTATCCAACGGCTGGAAAATCTACTGACCAGAGATGAAAAAGTTAGTCGACTGTCGTGTAGCCTAACCCCGCACATACACATGCACGTATGCAACACTCATACAAACACACGCACACATGCAGGTGCAACACTGACACGTACACATAACAAACACACACACACACACACACGCATGCAGGCGTGCAACACTGACACGTACACATGCACTCACGAACACACGCACGTACGCACACATGCATGCAACACTAAAACGTACACATGCACGCACGCAACACTCGAATGCCTGCATGCACACAGCACACAATGCAAGACACATGCTCAACCTATACGTGCATGCACCCTTTGTTAAGGACATGGATTGTTATGGGTATTAATCAATCTTATCTATGATAAGCAGAACATTGATGTTTACAACGGTCTTTATGAATCACAACGTATCGAACGGGCTATCAACGTATATATGAAAATTTTAAAATTCTCTTACATAATATAGTAGGCTTATCTACATGAAATAGATGACGTCACACTCAATGAACAATCATTGGTTTATGAAATGCCCGCTTCTGACCACCCTGGCCCACCAAAAGTTCCTCTGCCGTGTGCTGCCTGTGTTGGGTCACTGACATGCAGGCCATGTACCCAAAGAGCCCACATGTTAGTGGACGAACGACGCGGTGTCATACGTTAGAGTCGAGGGTGCCACTCGCTGCATTCCCTGCTGAACACGCCTCCTTGCCGCATTCAAACGCCTCCATGAAACCCGCCCATGTGGAAGCCGAGAAACCCACTCTGGACACACGTCCGTTCATGACGAAGCCGGCATTAAACACATCGTAGGCCGAGCTCCTCCTGTCCGCCATCTTAATCTCCCATTTAAAAAAGGCCAAACACCGGCCAAGAATCGCACACCTCCGTCGCTCCCCTATCTCCTCCTTCACCATTTTGTCCACTCTTACAATGGCTTACGAAGAGTAGTTATCCCGCATCCAAGCCGGCTGGGTGGCCCACCGAGCCCGACGGATACGAGCTATGCAGCTCGTTGATCCACCTCCCTCCCCTGGCCCGACAGAGCCAGTTGCCACCCCAAACCGGTGTGCGGTTCAGCAACTCACCGCTCCAGGCCAGCTCGACGAGGAGCAGTGCACGGGCGTCTCCCGTATCTGGGGCCGAGACTCCCATGCCGGCGGCTGCTCCATGCAAGCAGCGATAGAAGCCGGGTGCACGGAGAGCGACGAGTCGATGGCCAGCTCCTTCGGGTCCACCGCCATCATCGAGGAGAAGTAGAACACGGGAGGCCGCCGCCGCTTGGGTCCCATGAAGGCCACCGCGGAGGTGATGCCGGCGTACACAACAGGTGTCTTCCAGATCCTTTTGTTGCGAGGACCTTCGTCGACCCCGCATGGGCTCCACGGAAGTGGAGAAGCCCCCTTCCACCATCATCTTGGGCATTAGCCAACGATATCGGTTGGGTAGTGGGGAAGCGAGCCGTCCTTTGCGCTGAAGCATATACCTCTGGGGCTCCCGGCAGTCCGGTGATCATGCTGCCGGACATGAGGAACATAAATGGATCGGCGGGCGACCATTTAGGCCAGGTATTATATACCTGTGCTGTCTAGAACTAGCACCGCGTAGTTCGTTTGAATGTAATGAAATCCATCATATTTGTATGAAAATCCGGTATTTTATATGATTTCTGTCATTGTTTATATGAAATATCATTGTGTTTGCATGAATTTTGCCCGGTTGGTTGAGTTGTTGTCATACTGTGTGCGGCTACGGTTGGATGGCGTAATTTGCGGGTCGTCAATCAGTCTACGACCGGCTCGGGCGGCGTGGTGGGACAAAAAAAGCACAACTCGTGCGAGCTCGTCTCCAACGTGCGTGCTGGAGGATGCATGAGCACCCGAGCCATTCCTCGTTCATCGGTGGCAAAGGCACCGGTGGACAAAAGGGTCACCAATATTTTGGTTACCCCGGGCAAGATCCAAACAGCCCCTACCAGCAGATTCAAATCCCTCGTTCGCCGTGAAATTTTGCCATTTGTTTTTTTCATGGACAAGCAAGATGCATGTGCATTGCACGGAACATCAAGATGCATTTTTTGACAAAACACCTATTGTGATTGACCCATGCAGGAGTAATCCCATGTGTAAAAACTAATGATATCTCGAGAATTTTATCGAAAAAATGGTATCTCGAGAAAGATGAGAGATAAGGTGAGGAGGAGTGGGGTGTGGTGGTGACTGGTGGTCGGACTGGGCGGAGGCATGGGGATGGACGGCGCATTATGTCTAGGTTTCTATCTCTCTCACACACACCTACGTAGGTGGGGGATGTGCACGAAGAGAAGAGGTGCACGCACGGCACACATACTCCCGTCTCTTTCCCAAGCACACCCGGGCGGGTACACGGTGGAGCTCATTTCTGTCCGAAAAGGCAACCCACGTGGTAATTTGACACGTGTACTGGTTGTCCACTTTGATGGAGGATCGTCTACCACGGATGAACAAACAAATTGTGCCTTGACGCATTATGTTAAAAAAGAGGCAAACCATGTGGGGCCTACCTTAGAGGCAAGGCTCTATACACTGGAGTACTTTTGATGTGTCCCGTCAACTTGCAGAACGAGGAGAAGCTTTCTTAGTACACCGTCTCCCCTACCCATGGGCGTTGTGGCTCGCAGGATGAGGTGAAGCTTGCTTACTAGTACACCTTACGCCCGCTTCCTCGCCCACGCACGCGGTGGCTCGCAGGACGAGGAGAAAATTTTACTACTCCTTCCCTTTACTCCTCGTCCCTACCTTGGTTAGAGAGATTATCATATTGTTTGGAATATATGCCCTTTAGTACTCCCTCCATTTACTTATACAAGGCCACTATAAAAAATACATTTTGCATCTATACAAGGCCACAAATAGTATTCGAGACAAAAGTTACTACTCCCTCCTTTCTAGTTTATGGCTCAATTTCAAAATCTCTCCAACCAAGGTAGACTGTGAGCGGTGGAATTAATTTCATAGTTTGCACAAGTAATTAGTACGCTCGCTTTTCTCAAGAAGTTATGTTTACCGAGGCATTAATTAGAACAAATGCATGCATCACCATTAAATTTCCATGAACTTATACATGCATTGGTGAGTTTTCTCTTGACACTGCTTGCATCGAGTGATTTAATGCAGCTCGAAATCCAACATGTGATGGTACTACTACTACTAGTAGAATTGAGATTTATAAAAAGGAAAAACCATTTTTTAGATGAGCCCTATAATCCGGAAAGGAGGGAGTAGTAAGTAGTACTACCTCCATAGTGGGTACGTACTCTATAAAATCAGATTTTCCCAAAACTAAGTTGCTCAACCTTTATTTGCTTGTTTCCCTTCCTGCCTCCTTGCCTCAAACAGACTATGCCAAACTCCCCTGCCTGCCGTGCAGGAAAAGACCCACCATCGCCTTTTTTGTCCGGGTTTGTATCGATGGACCGCGCGAAGCAGGAAAAACCAAGCTGTGTCTTGTACTCCTCCGTTGACGCTTGCTTTCATGAATTTTGTACTTTCTCTCACCGACATGTGGGACATATAGCAACCGGGTCGACGTGTCATGCACCAAATAACAGTGCAGAATAGTAGGGGGGACGCACCCGAGTCATACCGCCCCAGTAGTAGTAATGAGCAATGAGACATCAAATCACAATGCCGCACCTTCCTAGACGGACGAAGCAACCATTATTTCACACTTCGCTTCGCCATCATCTCCTTCAAGAAAACCATGTAGTATTGCTTCTACCATTGTTCTGCCTCAAGAGGGACATGCGCATCGCCTTGGTACATCATGACACATGGGACCGCATGACAGGCCATGCTCCCCCGCCCATTGCTCGGTAAAATCACCTCATTTTTACTACTTCCTCCGTATCAGTTTACAGGGCATGCACGTCGTTGTAGGTTGAGAATTTAACTGGCTATATATGTGATGAACAATATATGTTTAGAAACTACATCCGCTTAAGAATCCAATGATATACTTTTTGTGACATAGTTACTCATATTTAGTTAGTCAAATGGATGACCTAGAACTACGTGCATGCCCTATAAACCGAGAGGAAGATGGTAGTACAGTACGTATGTTTTTAGATCAATATAGTCAGAATTCACCAAGGAGCAAAACCAAGTGGTAGGCTGCTCCTGTCGTGTTGGCGTAGCAACTCAAGCAGGGTTAGTCCGCACACGAAATGGCGACACACTTAACAGTGTTGGGGAATGTTGCATAAAATAAAAATTTTCCTACGTTCACCAAGATCAATCTATGAGTTCGTCTAGCAACGAGAGAGAGGAGTGCATCTACATACCCTTGTAGATTGAGCGGAAGCGTTCAAGAGAACGGGGTTGAGGGAGTCGTACTCGTCGTGATCCAAATCACCGGAGATTGTAGCGCCGAATGGACGACACCTCCGCGTTCAACACACATACGGTCAGCGTGACGTCTCCTCGTTCTTGATCCAGCAAGGGGGAAGGAGAGGTTGATGAAGATCCAGCAGCACGACGGCGTGGTGGTGGATGCAGCAGGGATCCGGCAGGGCTTTGCCAAGCGACTAAGGGAGGGAGAGGTGTAAC
>NC_057795.1:174298798-174525368 GCF_018294505.1 Triticum aestivum
CCCTCTTTATATAGGGACCCCAAGGGGGGCGCTGACCCTAGTAGATGGGATCTCCTAGGGGGGGCGGCGGCCAAGGGGGAAAACTTGCCCCCCAAGGCAAGTGGAGGCGCCCCCTCCCCTAGGGTTCCCAACCCTAGGCGCAGAGGGGGGCCCAGGGGGGGGGGGCGCACCAGCCCACCAGGGGCTGGTTCCCCTCCCACTTCAGCCCATGGGGCCCTTCGGGATGGGTGGCCCCACCCGGTGGACCCCCGGGACCCTTCCGGTGGTCCCAGTACAATACCGGTGAACCCCGAAACTTTCCCGATGGCCGAAACTCGACTTCCCATATATAATTCTTTACCTCCGGACCATTCCGGAACTCCTCATGACATCCGGTATCTCATACGGGACTCCGAACAACTTTCGGTTTGCTGCATACTAATATCTTTACAACCCTAGCGTCACCGAACCTTAAGTGTGTAGACCCTACGGGTTCGGGAGACACGCAGACATGACCGAGACTGCTCTTCGGTCAATAACCAACAGCGGGATCTGGATACCCATGTTGGCTCCCACATGCTCCTCGATGATCTCATCGGATGAACCACGATGTCGAGGATTCAGCAACCCTGTATACAATTCACTTTGTCAATCGGTACGTTACTTGCCTGAGATTCGATAGTCGGTATCCCAATACCTCGTTCAATCTCGTTACCAGCAAGTCACTTTACTCGTACCGTAATGCATGATCCCGTGACCAAACACTTGGTCACTTTGAGCTCATTATGATGATGCATTACCGAGTGGGCCTAGAGATACCTCTCCGTCATACGGAGTGACAAATCCCAGTCTCGATCCGTGTCAACCCAATAGACATTTTCGGAGATACCTGTAGTGCACCTTTATAGCCACCCCATTATGTTGTGACGTTTGGTACACCCAAAGCACTCCTACAGTATCCGGGAGTTACACGATCTCATGGTCTAAGGAAAGGATACTTGACATTGGAAAAGCTCTAGCAAAACGAACTACACAATCTTGTGCTATGCTTAGGATTGGGTCTTGTCCATCACATCATTCTCCTAATGATGTGATCCCGTTATCAATGACATCCAATGTCCATAGTCAGGAAACCATGACCATCTGTTGATCAACGAGCTAGTCAACTAGAGGCTCACTAGGGACATGTTGTGGTCTATGTATTCACACGTGTATTACGATTTCCGGATTATACAATTATAGCATGAATAAAATACAATTATCATGAACAAGGAAATATAATAATAATCCTTTTATTATTGCCTCTAGGGCATATTTCCAACAGTCTCCCACTTGCACTAGAGTCAATAATGTAGTTACATTGTGATGAATCGAACACCCATAGAGTTCTGGTGTTGATCATGTTTTGCTCGCGGAAGAGGTTTAGTCAATGGATCTGCGACATTCAAATCCGTATGTACTTTGCAAATATCTATGTCTCCATCTTGAACATTTTCACGGATGGAGTTGAAATGACGCTTGATGTGCCTGGTCTTCTTGTGAAACCTGGGCTCCTTGGCAAGGGCAATAGCTCCAGTGTTGTCACAGAAGAGAGTGATTGGCCCCGACGCATTGGGTATGACTCCTAGGTTGGTGATGAACTCCTTCATCCATATTGCTTCATGCGTTGCCTCTGAGGCTGCCATGTATTCTTCTTCACATGTAGATCCCGCCACGACGCTCTGCTTGCAACTGCACCAGCTTACTGCTCCACGATTCCACATATACACGTATCCGGTTTGTGACTTAGAGTCATCCAGATCTGTGTCGAAGCTAGCGTCGACGTAACCCTTTACAACGAGCTCTTCGTCACCTCCATAAACGAGAAACATGTCCTTTGTCCTTTTCAGGTACTTCAGGATATTCTTGACTGATGTCCAGTGTTCCTTGCCGGGATTACTTTGGTACCGTCCTACCAAACTTACGGCAAGGTTTACATCTGGTCTGGTACACAGCATGGCATACATAATAGATCCTATGGCTGAGGCATAGGGGATGACACTCATCTCTTATTTATCTTCTGCCGTGGTCGGGCATTGAGCCGAACTCAATCTCACACCTTGCAACACAGGCAAGAACCCTTTCTTGGACTGATCCATATTGAACTTCTTCAATATCTTATCAAGGTATGTGCTTTGTGAAAGACCTATGAGGCGTCTCGATCTATCCCTATAGATCTTGATGCCTAATATGTAAGCAGCTTCTCCAAGGCCCTTCATTTAAAAACACTTATTCAAGTAGGCCTTAATGCTGTCCAAAAGTTGTATATCATTTCCCATCAAAAGTATGTCATCTACATATAATATGAGAAATGCTACAGAGCTCCCACTCACTTTCTTGTAAACGCAGGCTTCTCCATAAGTCTGCATAAACCCAAACGATTTGATCATCTCATCAAAGCGAATGTTCCAACTCCGAGATGCTTGCACCAGCCCATAAATGGATCGCTGGAGCTTGCATACCTTGTTAGCATTCTTAGGATCGACAAAACCCTCCGGCTGCATCATATACAGTTCTTCCTTAAGATAGCCATTAAGGAATGTCGTTTTGACGTCCATCTGCCATATCTCATAATCATAGTATGAGGCAATTGCTAACATGATTTAGACGGACTTCAGCTTCGCTACGGGAGAGAAAGTCTCATCGTAGTCAACCCCTTGAACTTGCCGATAACCCTTAGTGACAAGTCGAGCTTTATAGATGGTAATATTACCATCCGCGTCCGTCTTCTTCTTAAAGATCCATTTGTTTTCTATCGCTCGCCGATCATCAGGCAAGTCTGTCAAAGTCCATACTTTGTTTTCATACATGGATTCTATCTCGGATTGCATGGCTTCAAGCCATTTGTTGGAATCTGGGCCCGCCATTGCTTCTTCATAGTTCGAAGGTTCACCGTTGTCTAACAACATGATTTCCAGGACAGGGTTGCCATACCACTCTGGTGTGGAACGTGTCCTTGTGGACCTTCGAAGTTCAGTAGCAACTTGATCCGAAGTACCTTGATTATCATCATTAATTTCCTCTCCAGTTGGTGTAGGCACCACAAGAACATTTTCCTGAGCTGCACTACTTTCCGGTTCAAGAGGTAGTACTTCATCGAGTTCTACTTTCCTCCCACTTACTCCTTTCAAGAGAAACTCTTTTTCCAGAAAGGATCCATTCTTGGCAACAAAGATCTTGCCTTCGGATCTAAGGTAGAAGGTATACCCAATGGTTTCCTTAGGGTATCCTATGAAGATGCATTTTTCCGACTTGGGTTCGAGCTTTTCAGGTTGAAGTTTCTTGACATAAGCATCGCATCCCCAAACTTTTAGAAACGACGGCTTAGGTTTCTTCCCAAACCATAATTCATACGGTGTCGTCTCAATGGATTTAGACGGAGCCCTATTTAAAGTGAATGTAGCTGTCTCTAGAGCGTATCCCCAAAATGATAGCGGTAAATCGGTAAGAGATATCATAGATCACACCATATCCAATTGAGTGCGATTACGACATTTGGACACACCGTTACGCTGAGGTGTTCCAGGCGGCGTGAGTTGTGAAACGATTCCACATTTTCTTAAGTGTTTACCAAATTCGTGACTTAAATATTCTCCTCCACGATCTGATCGTAAGAATTTTATCTTTCGGTCACGTTGATTCTCTACTTCATTCTGAAATTCCTCGAACTTTTCAAAGGTCTTAGACTTGTGTTTCATCAAGTAGACATACTCATATCTACTCAAGTCATCAGTGAGAGTGAGAACATAACGATATCCTCCGCGAGCCTCAACGCTCATTGGATGACACACATCAGTATGTATGATTTCCAATAAGTTGGTTGCTCGCTCCATTGTTCCGGAGAACGGAGTCTTGGTCATTTTGCCCATGAGGCATGGTTCGCATGTGTCAAATGATTCATAATCGAGAGACTCTAAAAGTCCATCATCATGGAGCTTCTTCATGCGCTTGACACCAATGTGACCAAGGCGGCAGTGCCACAAGTATCTGGGACTATCATTATCAATTTTACATCTTTTGGTATTCACACTATGAATATGTGTAACATTACGTTCGAGATTCATTAAGAATAAACCATTGACCATCGAGGCATGACCATAAAACATATCTCTCATATAAATAGAACAACCATTATTCTCGGATTCAAATGAGTAGCCATCTCATATTAAACGAGATCCAGATACAATGTTCATGCTCAAACTTGGCACTAAATAACAATTATTGAGGTTTAAAACTAATCCCGTGGGTAAATGTAGAGGTAGCGTGCCGACGGCAATCACATCGACCTTGGAACCATTCCCGACGTGCATCGTCACCTCGTCCTTCGCCAGTCTCCGCTTATTCCGCAGCTCCTGCTGTGAGTTACAAATATGAGCAACGGCACCGGTATCAAATACCCAGGAGTTACTACGAGTACTGGTAAGGTACACATCAATTACATGTATATCACATATACCTTTAGTGTTGCCGGCCTTCTTGTCCGCTAAGTATTTGGGGTAGTTCCACTTCCAGTGACCCTTCCCTTTGCAATAAAAGCACTCAGTCTCAGGCTTGGGTCCATTCTTTGACTTCTTCCCGGCAACTGGCTTACCGGGCGCGGCAACAGCTTTGCCGTCCTTCTTGAAGTTCTTCTTACCCTTTCCCTTCTTGAACTTGGTGGTTTTATTGACCATCAACACTTGATGTTCTTTCTTGATTTCTACCTCTGCCGACTTCAGCATTGAAAATACTTCAGGAATAGTTTTCACCATCCCCTGCATATTGTAGTTGATCACAAAGCTCTTGTAGCTCGGTGGGAGCGACTGAAGGATTCTGTCAATGACCGCCTCGTCCGGGAGGTTAATGTCCAGCTGGGACAGGCGGTTGTGCAACCCAGACATTTTGAGTATGGGCTCACTGACAGAACTATTTCCCTCCATCTTACAACTATAGAACTTGTCGGAGACTTCATATCTCTCGACCCGGGCATGAGCTTGGAAAACCATTTTCAGCTCCTCGAACATCTCATATGCTCCGTGTTGCTCAAAATGCTTTTGGAGCCCCGGTTCTAAGATGTAAAGCATGCCGCACTGAACGAGGGAGTAATCATCAGCACGTGACTGCCAAGCGTTCATAACGTCTTGGTTCTCTGGGATGGGTGCTTCACCTAGCGGTCCTTCTAGGACATATGCTTTCTTGGCAGCTATGAGGATGATCCTCAGGTTCCGGACCCAGTCCGTATAGTTGCTGCCATCATCTTTCAGCTTGGTTTTCTCTAGGAACGCGTTGAAGTTCATGTTGACATGAGCGTTGGCCATTTGATCTACAAGACATTTTTGCAAAGATTTTAGACTAAGTTCATGATAATTAAGTTCATCTAATCAAATTATTTAATGAACCCCCACTCAGATTTGACATCCCTCTAGTCATCTAAGTGTTACATGATCCGAGTCGACTAGGCCGTGTCCGATCATCACGTGAGACGGACTAGTCATCATCGGTGAACATCTCCATGTTGATCGTATCTTCCATACGACTCATGTTCGACCTTTCGGTCTCTGTGTTCCGAGGCCATGTCTGTACATGCTAGGCTCGTCAAGTTAACCTAAGTGTTTTTGCATGTGTAAAACTGTCTTACACCCGTTGTATGTGAACGTAGGAATCTAGCACACCCGATCATCACGTGGTGCTTCGAAACGACGAACTTTAGCAACGGCGCACAGTTAGGGGGAACACTCTCTTGAAATTATTATGAGGGATCATCTTATTTACTACCATCGTTCTAAGTAAACAAGATGCATAAACATAATAAACATCATGTGCAATTAAATAGTAGTGACATGATATGGCCAATATCATATAGCTCCTTTGATCTCCATCTTCGGGGCTCCATGATCATCTTCGTCACCGGCATGACACCATAATCTCCATCATCATGATCTCCATCATCGTGTCTCCATGAAGTTGCTCGCCAACTATTACTTCTACTACAATGGCTAACAGTTTAGCAATAAGTAAAGTAATTACATGGCGTTAAATCATTGACACGCAGGTCATACAATAATTAAGACAACTCCTATGGCTCCTGCCGGTTGTCATACTCATCGACATGCAAGTCGTGATTCCTATTACAAGAACATGATCTCATACATCACAATATATTATTCATCATTCATCACAACTTTTGGTCATATCACATCACAAAGCAATTGCTGCAAAAACAAGTTAGACGTCCTCTAATTGTTGTTGCATCTTTTACGTGGCTGCAATAGGGTTCTAGCAAGAACGTTTTCTTACCTATGAATAACCACAACGTGATTTGTCAACTTCTATTTACCCTTCATAAGGACCCTTTTCATCGAATCCGCTCCAACTAAAGTGGAGAGATAGACACCCGCTAGCCACCTTATGCAACTAGTGCATGTCAGTCGGTGGAACCTGTCTCACGTAAGCGTACGTGTAAGGTCAGTCTGGGCCGCTTCATCCCACAATACCACTGAAGCAAAATAAGACTAGTGGTGGCAAGAAAGTTGACAACATCTACGCCCACAACAGATTTGTGTTCTACTCGTGCAATAGAGAACTACACATAGACCTAGCTCATGATGCCACTGTTGGGGAACGTTGCATAAAATAAAAATTTTCCTACGTTCACCAAGATCAATCTATGAGTTCATCTAGCAACGAGAGAGAGGAGTGCATCTACATACCCTTGTAGATCAAGCAGAAGCATTCAAGAGAACGGGGTTGAGGGAGTCGTACTCGTCGTGATCCAAATCACCGGAGATCGTAGTGCCGAACGGACGACACCTCCGTGTTCAACACACATACGGTCAGTGTGACGTCTCCTCCTTCTTGATCCAGCAAGGGGGAAGGAGAGGTTGATGAAGATCCAGCAGCACGACGGCGTGGTGGTGGATGCAGCAGGGATCCGGCAGGGCTTCGCCAAGCGACTACGAGAGGGAGAGGTGTAACAAGGGGGGAAGGGAGGCGCCAGGTGTCAGGGTGCAGCTGCCCTCCAACCCCCCCTCTTTATATAGGGACCCCAGGGGGGGCGCCGGCCCTAGTAGATGGGATCTCCTAGGGGGGGCGGCGGCCTAGGGGGGAAACTTGCCCCCCAAGGCAAGTGGAGGCGCCCCCTCCCCTAGGGTTCCCAACCCTAGGCGCAGAGGGGGGCCCAGGGGGGGGGGGGCGCACCAGCCCACCAGGGGCTGGTTCCCCTCCCACTTCAGCCCATGGGGCCCTTCGGGATGGGTGGCCCCACCCGGTGGACCCCCGGGACCCTTCCGGTGGTCCCGGTACAATACCGGTGAACCCCGAAACTTTCCCGATGGCCGAAACTCGACTTCCCGTATATAATTCTTTACCTCTGGACCATTCCGGAACTCCTCGTGACATCCGAGATCTCATCCGGGACTCCGAACAACTTTCGGTTTGCTGCATACTAATATCTTTACAACCCTAGCGTCACCGAACCTTAAGTGTGTAGACCCTACGAGTTCGGGAGACACACAGACATGACCGAGACTGCTCTCCGGTCAATAACCAACAACGGGATCTGGATACCCATGTTGGCTCCCACATGCTCCTCGATGATCTCATCAGATGAACCATGATGTCGAGGATTCAAGCAACCCCGTATACAATTCCCTTTGTCAATCGGTACGTTACTTGCCCGAGATTCGATCGTCGGTATCCCAATACCTCGTTCAATCTTGTTACCGGCAAGTCACTTTACTCGTACCGTAATGCATGATCCCGTGACCAGACACTTGGTCACTTTGAGCTCATTATGATGATGCATTACCGAGTGGGCCTAGAGATACCTCTCCGTCATACGGAGTGACAAATCCCAGTCTCGATCCGTGTCAACCCAACAGACACGTTCGGAGATTCCTGTAGTGCACCTTTATAGCCGCCCAGTTACGTTGTGACGTTTGGTACACCCAAAGCACTCCTACGGTATCCGGGAGTTACACGATCTCATGGTCTAAGGAAAGGATACTTGACATTGGAAAAGCTCTAGCCAAACGAACTACACGATCTTGTGCTATACTTAGGATTGGGTCTTGTCCATCACATCATTCTCCTAATGATGTGATCTTGTTATCAATGACATCCAATGTCCATAGTCAGGAAACCATGACCATCTGTTGATCAACGAGCTAGTCAACTAGAGGCTCACTAGGGACATGTTGTGGTCTATGTATTCACACGTGTATTATGATTTCCGGATAATACAATTATAGCATGAATAAAAGACAATTATCATGAACAAGGAAATATAATAATAATCCTTTTATTATTGCCTCTAGGGCATATTTCCAACAAACAGGACCCCTTTGGCCGACATGTGGCTCATCCACCCTCTTGTTCCACGTGCGATGCACCAAATTACAGTTCGGAGCAGCAGTTGGACTTGGAGGCACCCCGGTCGTAGCGTTGCAGTAGTAGTAAATGGGTGATGAGGGGTCAAATCACCTTCCCCGCATTAAGCTGGACGGACGAAGCAACCATCATTTCGCTCTAGGGCGCAAGAGCATAAAGAAAAGAGAAAACTAATGATGCGTGTGGCAGCTACCTAGGGCACCCTAGGGTAGGGGCCTCCACTACAAATCCTTTTTTTGAAAGTGCCTCCACTACAAATCCGCTTCTCCCTCGTCCTCTTGAAGAAGACCGATGATGCGTGCGGCGGTAGGGTTTGTAGGAGTACTATGGCGCGCGGGGCCATGTCATAGTAAACAGGAGAAGGATTGAGTTCGAGTCGATGCCTTAATATGTGTGGGACGCTTGGTTTTACGGGAACGAGGCAGCATTTTGGGTTTGGGGACCAGTGGAGATATACATACAAAAAATTGTGGACGTAGGTTCGATCGAAAGGCAATGATGGATGTGCCCTGTATTTTGATATACCCGCGGCCATGTGAAATTTGCTACTCTACTCAAAACTAGTAAGGTACACATGCATTGAACGCATGAGATTTGGAAACCAAATTATGAATAAATACACATTATAGCATGTAAAGCTTTGAGTCATATATGCATGATGTAGATATTTGTTTAGTTCTTATAGTTTATCTCATTCAAAATCAATTAGTTTAATAAAAATGTTAAGATTCATGGGGTTGTGCATTGTAAAGCATAAAGTAAAAAACAAATAATGTCAATTCATTTAGAAAAAAAGTTTGGGCAATTATGATACAAAAGATTCTAGAACAAAGAAGAACTGATTGTGTTTTGAGGTTTGTGCATTATGCTTAAGTTCAACCATGGAGTCTTCTAAATTGTACATGTGGCAGAATCTGGTGGAATGTTGAAGATATCCAACGGCCAGTAGTGCTCGGATTTGCCATCTCTGCACTATCGGATTAGCTTCATCCAGCGACCATCTTTCAAAGTTATTCGCACACTATATAGGGGTATAGATAATGCATAAAATTTCCTCCAAAAACATCTATAACTAAAGAAAAAAAATGAACTGTAGTTAAAAGAATGACGTTTCTAACAAAAATGTGATTGTGAACTACATATGTGTGCACGTGCCCAACACATACATTGTCAATACAAAATTTAATGCAAGAAATAACTTATGAGTAACATGCACGAATTGATGATGTGGCGCTTGCATGCATAGAGTACAAAACAATGTGATTTACGACTTGCATGCATGACGTGTTCTTGTGCCATAGTTGCATGTCTTAAAAAAAGCTACTAGTGGGTTGTACTAGCTATTTAGGAATAGAAGATGTATACATGGAAGCTGTAGGGAAAGAGATGACATGGAGTATCTCAATTCCTATGAGTAGGGATTGGAAAAGAGATGTCATTTGGTTCACATCATAGGAACTTTTCTATTGAATCTAGGGATGACATGTATCTCAATTCCTATGAGGAGGGATTAGAAAAGAGATGTCATTTGATTCACATCATAGGAACTTTTCTATTGAATATACGCTAATGTTTATTTTCCTTTGAAATTATGGGAGATAGGAATCCATTCATATGAACCAAGTGGCTCTAAAGCTATAAAAATGACATCATGTTTATTTCCTTTGAAATGTAGAGTATATGAATCTATTCCTATGAACCAATTGGCTCTAAAGGAAAAAATCCTATAAAAATCATATCATATAGAGTTCCTATGATATTCCTCCACACCAAAGGATGGTTGAAATTAATGCATGTGATACGATGGTCTTTCTTTGTAAACTAGACTCCTCCCCCATCTTTATAGTTACCTCTCGAAGATGAATGCAATAATATATACTGGGTATTATATATGTGCATTTTGGTACACCAAAACTCGGTAAAAGTTTACGAGGTTCGAATTTTCAATAAAGCTACATGCACTGCATTTTGGAACGGAGGGAGGAGCATAAGACAGTTGCTAACACTCACGTGGAAGATTTGTGTGTAGGAGGAGTGGCTGTTCTGTTAAATGACATGGCAAAACTGACATTGCCGGATGCCGATCTAATGGTTCTTATGGCATTCGTCAGGAAAAGGCTTGTGACGGACATTTTTGGATAATGATTTATGGACACATGCATTGCATTGACACGTGCCGCCTCTCTCTCATGCACACACGCACCCTCACGAGTCACGACTCTCCCGAGTCCTCTCGCACCCACCGTCTATCTGCAGGTAGACGTCACACACATATGTGCTCTTCACACCCTACCCTCAGAACTTCTAAAAAACAAAAGACATCATGCACATTTTATTTTAGCTCAGACGTCACATGCTTATACTATTATTCTTGTGGCGAACGTTCTTTGGGCATAGTATATTGTACTCTCACGAAGAGAAGCGGTGCACGCACGCACTAGTTCTCCCACACCCACTCATGGGTACACGTAGGAGCACAGTTTTTTGAAGCTGGTACAACAAAATCACTCCACTATATATATAAGCAGGAGCCTTAGCGCTTGCTTTATTAGGGTTCCGCTCTTTCACTCTCTCATGCTCTCTAGATCTAAGCAAGACATAGGTGGCCACACTCTCTCTCTGCTCACGGCTGGTCAGAAATCTGGTCGGACCACCTCGACCGGGGCAGGGGTGTAGATGCATCGTTCACGCTGTTGTCGGCGGTGAGGGAGGAGACCAACGGCTGCCCACGTGTCCCGATCGGCGGCCATGTCGTTCTCTCTGAGAGAGCGCTGGGTCGGGAAGGCCTCCGACCCCTTCTTCCTCCCTGCGGTATTGTGGCCAAGATGCGGCCTCCCGACACCGTCTTTGCCACATGCCGCCGACCCTCAGGTATATATTCCTTCGAAACCTGCCTTGCTCTAATGCCCCAGGTCCCCACTTGGCTGCGTGTGGATCTTTTTCTACTTCCATCGGCTGTTCCAAAGCCACCTAGACTTTTACTATTATTAGAGGTAAAACTAGTTCATACAGTCAACTCTAAGAGTTGTTTCAAACAGGGAAGAAAGTGGGAAAGCTGTAGCATGAATCTAGGAATTGGTTCTAAGAGGAAACGGGGGAAAGTAGTAGATACTGGATACCCAACTGGTCTCTTGGTTGAAAAGGCAAAGAAAGCATGGTGGATGGCGAAGGGTGGGGGAAGTGGACCTGTCTCTTGGTTGAAAAAGGAAAGAAAGTGAGGGGGTGTTGGGGGACAATGCAAATGAGAATGATTAGGTCTAGATTTCCTATGCTCACATAGGAAAATGTCGTCGAGGAGATAAAAAGGGACAAATACAGACATGCTCCCTGAGTGTTTGCCGCTCTCGGCAACCACATCTGCCTCACCACTTTATGCCCCTGCTATCCCTACGCCTATATCTCTACCATTAATGTAAAATCACATGAAGCATTAAGCAATGCCACCTAATGTCACTATAAGTAATGGTCTAGTGTCATCGATAAATTGAAGCAATGCCACCACCATTTTATGAAGTGCTTCCGTCTTGCTTTATTTCCCATGAATTGTGTTTTTGCAGTTACACTTAAATCTCACACCGCTAACATTGCTTCATCCCAGTGGACCTGCACAAATTTGATTGCACATTTACAGACCATGTCCTACTCTCATGACAGTAATACTAATGCTATTGTTCTGCATGTTAATCTAGTGGCAGTGTTGATGTGATGTGATGCTAGTTACTTAAGGGCACTTTCATACTGTCAATCTAGTGCCAATTATAACACAACAGATGCTACTGTTAATCATATGCCACTGCAAATATCTGTCACTGTTTAAATAACCATATTTCGTATTTGCACAAACAGGGATGTCTGTCTCCATATCGTTTCTATCTGCGCAATCAAAAGTACACACCTCAGTTTTAGTACAACTGCACAAAATGAGATGGCTATTCCTAGCTGCCGTCCTCTAACGATTAGTGTTCTGGTATTCCTATATTGGTAGAAACTAGGTAGAATGACCAACGCAATCTAAAAGAAGGTGATTCGTATGTTTTACTTCCTGATTGTAGTGCAGGGACGAGCGAAAACAACTGCATCCTATTCTAGAATGCACTTTCTACCAGTTCATCCATGGACCAAGGACTAGCTGGCAGGGCTGCACGGCGGTTTTTGGGACAGGTGCACGGACAAGAGGCATTGTGGTCTGCTTATTTCTGCAAATAGCGGTGCTTAAATTTAGTGGAATGCACAAGAATTTCAGCTGGTCAGTACACTTCATGGTTCAGTTCAGCATTACAGTTGAGAACACAATTATAATTGGTTATTCTGGAATGAGAGAACCTAGCACTGGATGGTGGCAACAAGAAAAAACTAGTGTGAACTCCAGGAAATTTAAGCCTGCCGGGAGGCCCTTTGCTCAGAGAAGCCTTGCTTGTTTTTTCCTGATTTGTAAACATTCTCGCAACTTTGTCTTTTGCTGTGAACTAGTATACATTTGTTATGTTCTATGAATCATTGAGATGTATAAAATTGCTTAACTTATGCTTTTCAAGTTTTTTATGAAGCCAAGTTTAATGTGAGTGTTCCACATGAACGCTGGACTAGCGTGTGAATGTTTGGAATTTACATTGTGGCCTCAGTTAACTGCATGAACCACTATAACAAGATACATAGTTGCTTATATGTCAGACAATAGATTGTTGATTGTTAGTTGGTCGATAGCCTAGTGTTGAAGCGAGCTGAGCCAATGTGTCGTGTTTTGCACAACTGCTTACAAGTGAGGTAACACCAATAGTGTTTACAAGTACTTATGTATACGTCAATGCACAGTTCTTGAACGAGTACTCTATTTCATCAAACACACACTGCTCGTATGATAAACCATGACAACTTATGTCTTACCATGCCATCTTCATGAAAAACTAGTGAGGATGCATCTGTTTCGGCAATAATTACGATGGTTCTCACATGATTCACGGGCACATAAAAGTAGCAGCAGTTCCCATAGATGGATTCAAACAGAGTACTAGCCCAAGAGGGCTCGATAACAGGCAAGGTTCGGATAATTAGACACAACCCAAACTACTATTAAACACTAGCCGGGGCAACTATTTCATGCCTTGATCTAATTTGGGTTGGACACAAGACGGACCTTGCCATGAACATCATTGAGGACGTCCGACAGTAGCTCAATCCCGTGAACCTTCACGAAGATAACCTTGTGGCCTTGCCACTCATAAACTTGTTTGTGGAGGCATGCCATGTCATCTTCCTGTGTAAGCTTGACAAGAACAGTACGCCTCACAAACGAAGGAGTAGCTTTGAACTTCTTGTGCTTCAGTACACCCTAGACAACACGCATGACAATAGTGAGGCTGGAATGCAACTCAACATCGGTATAAGCGCAAATGGCTTCCAGGATCCAACAGCCTAAGAACTCTGTTTTCCCAGTGCATATATTCAGGTCATCCGCCTCATAGCGAGTGACATGTACAACCACACAATCCTTGTTTGCATAAGGGCTCTAATTGAAATAGAAATAAATTCTGAATTACTTTCTAGTATAAGAAACACAAGTTATTTAAACCACTATGTATAGCATGGCATCGAAGCTAATAAAATCTTGCATTATTCATCACCACATACTTAGATGAAAAACCACAATCGAGATGAGAAAAGAAGAAAATCGCCTTCGGCAGCTCAACGGGTGGGGGGGGGGGGTGTCGTGGAATTGTCACGTCAGATGTCCTAGCGTAAGGACTTAGTCGTGGAGCCATCACAACTAGGAAGCTTAAAGGGGTTAAACGGGACAAAGGACACGAGGTTTATACTGGTTCGGCCCCTTGCCGTGAAGGTAAAAGCCTACGATCCCGTTTTGAGTGGGATTGCGTATGACTCGTTAACCAGGGAGAGAATCGCTTGACCTAGCTCTCAAGTTGATGTTACTTGCCCCGAATCGCCGCCGGGTCGTCCCTTTATATATAGAGGTCGACGCCCAGCGGCTCCGGCCGGCTCATAAACAGTGTCCGGCTCGGTCTCTTAACTATTCTTGCCTTACAATACAAGTCACATACATATGGCGGTTTATCACTACGGGCCTTAAGTCGCCTCTGGGCTTTGGGCCTATTCTTGAACCGCCATCTCCATCCTGGGTCTTGGGCTTCAAGAATACTTGCAAGTATAACCCGGCCCCTCCTAGGCGTGTCATACCAATAATTATATCCCCAACATTAGGCCCGAGATTGATTTGAACTGGTTCATGTCAATCTTCGACACTTAAGAAAAATCTTATGCCCTGAAACTTTTGTAACTCGCCATGATGTCATCCTCTGGATCTGAGGTAACCCGCCATGATGTCATCTGCCATAAATGCACGTTTTGTTCAATGTATCCAATGGATCTTTGTCTTGATGACCATCCCAAAAATTGAGGTGTCCTTGTAGTTGGATAACTTATGTTTTTGGCCTCCTCGTTTTTCGCGCTCTTTTGGTGGTCTTTCCTTATAAATAGACCCGACCAGGTCTTTCTTCATTATTCCCCTTCGTCATCTTCTTCCTCTCGCACCCCCACTGTCGCTCGAGCTCCGCCGCTGCCGCAGCGCACCTTGTCTCCGTCAACCTTGGCCGCTGCATCGACTTGACTCCGACCAGAGAAACGGCAGCGCCCCTCCGCAATAGATCCAACGCTTGTTAGTTTCACCTTTCTGCATCTTAGATCCATGCTAGGGTTCGAGTTCTTCTGTATAGTTCGTAGTTCATCCCTTGTTCGTTGTGTTTCCTCTGCTATAGCTTGTTTTGATCCAACAATAGCATAAATCTCGTGCGGTAGTTATTCTGCATCCATTTTATACATTAGCAGATCTTATTTCTTCGCAAGGAATCCTCATTAGGACGCATGAACTCCTCTGTGCCATGTTTTTAGGTCTAGAATTTTTTTCTTTTCGAACAGCCATTTGATCGAAAATAATAGCTGCCGTTTGTGAAACCTGTTTATGCAACACTTAGGCAAAAATCTGAACTTTGTTAGATCCAACTAGCAATGGCGACTCTTGTCACCGGCTTTTTAAAGAGACAATGCTCACTTGATAACTTTGACCACAGATGGCGGTTTAACTAATCCCATGGCGGCTTAAATAGCTTTGACATAATTATCCTTATACCATTAGGCCCCTTCATAAGCCGCCATATTGAATCTGTACTGTAATGTTTCTGTCCGACTTAAATTTGAACCGGGAATTGTTACTCTTTAGGCTTTGTCAGCATGGCACCCAAGGCTCCCACTTCCTGCAATTGGGTCAAATCGATTGTCACAGAAAGCACTTTTGTTGATTTTGTGAAGAACGGATATTTGTCGAAGAGAGAAATCATGTCCTATCGTGCCCCAAACCCGGAAAAAACAATTCCCCAGCCCAAAGAGGGGGAGGTTATTGTGTTCACGGATCACATGAACCGGGGTTTCTCTCCACCCGGCTCAAAATTCTTCCGAGATGTGTTGCATTTCTTTGATCTTCGCCCACAAGACATCGGACGCAATTCCGTATCTAACATCTGCAACTACCAAGTATTCAGTGAAGTATATCTTGGAGAAGAACCCAATATGTTGCTGTTCAGAGAGTTATTTTATTTGAACCGCCAGAATGAATGCGCCAGCGGCCAGAGCTTGGAACTTGGTGGTGTATCAATCCAGCGTCGAAGGGACGTGATCTTTCCTTATGCCAATCCACCAAGTCATCCCAAAGACTGGAATAAGACCTGGCTTTACTGCCAAGACACCTCTCCGGCTAGTGAAAATCCTCTGCCTGGCTTATGTGCTCTCCGTCTGGACTCCACACATCCGCTCCCTAACAAGATAACAACCGCCGAACGTAAAACACTCGCCCCCACCCTGGCTAAGATCAAGGCTCTTCTAGGGAACGGGCTGAACGACATTGATTTGGTCCGGGTTTGGATCGCCTGGCGGGTTATTCCATTGAGCCACCGCCCCGGTTTGATGTGTACTTATACTGGCAAAAGGGATGACCCTCTGCGGCACAATCCTGATGACTTGCCTGACCATGTCATCAATGACATGACTAAATCACTGTTGAATGAAAGTTTAGCAGACTGCGGTAAGGTGGGCTTAGCTCCCTTCTGCGAAGCTAATCTGGCTCCAGCGGTAAGCTGCCCAACTGAATATATTACTTTCATTTTTTGACGTTTTACCCATGCTCATATCTATGCTTGACTTTCCAGAGGCGGATGATAAATTCTGGAAGGGCAAATATGATCACGAGGCCGCAAAGAGAGCCAGAAAACTGAAGAGAGCCGCCAAAAGAAGCCACCAAGAAGAAGGGCAAAAAAGCCACCGCCTCCGATTTATTTGAGCTTGAAGATTTTTCTGAGTCGGAGGTAGCCCTTGACTCTCTTGGCTCCTTTTTTAATTATCTTATTGACACTGATTATCAGCAGGAGGACACAGGAGCAAGCCATAACAAGGCTGATGAGGTAACTATCCTTTCCTCCGACTCCGAGCCTTCGCCAAGACGGATAGTCGATGGAGTGACCCGGAAAGTAAGGTTTTCCCATCCTTTAGCTTATCACGATCCTCAATTTCTTTTGAAGCGACAGATTTATGAGAGCCGGAGACAGACCCGGACCAGCAAGGATGCAGAGCTTTTCTCCGGCTTACCAAACACGCCAAGGAAGCGCCGGAACAAGGTCACCTCCATTTTAAATATTTCTTACCCTTTGGCGGGTCTTATCCGTCAACCACTCAACTCTTCTGATTCGGATTATCAGGAAACTTCCCCTTCCTCCGGCGACTCAATGCAATCCAATCTGCCGGCTTTCAAGACTGCACCAGGGTAACAATAATTCCCTTATCTTGTATTTACGCTAATCCCTTGCTTTTGTATTAATCTTTGTTCTGACACAGTGGACAAGCAAAACCCAGCAAGCAGGCTAGAAAGAGCAAGCCGGCTGAAGAAACAATTGTAACTGAGCCGGTTCTTAAGACTACTGCCCCCAGCTCGTCCACTCATGACCTATCGTCTGAGCCGGCTCTTGAAACTGCTGCACCCAACTTGTCAACTCATGATCCGCCATCTGAGCCAGCTCAAAACATACCAACTCCTCCTGCTGACCTACCTGCTGAACGTGTTGTTGAAGGCTCCGTCCAGAGGCCACTAGCCCGGTTCGCACAGATGAGCCGCAAAATACTGATGTTGAGATTACTGGCACTAGCTTTGTTGAGCCAGAAAGGCCAACTGTACTGGCCAAGTGTTCTACCAAAGAAGAACTTCGAAGCCATTGCCGGGTCAAGCTTGACGTTGCAAATTATGCTCATATGAGTATTGGAGATATCTATTCTGGCCACATGAGCCAAGTGCACACTAGCCGTGATGTTGAAATCGACATGGTGAAATAGATGCACCATAAATTTGAGGTATGACTTCCTCCTTCCCTCAAGTCTATTGGTTATGAAGAATATGCTGTAGACTTAGAAAAACATCAGATATTCATTACGAATACCTTTAGATTAGAAACCTGTAAAAAATCCAGCTTAATCCGTAGCCCTCAAGGGCCGGTTTAATCAAAACGAATGAGTCGGTCCTTCATATGCTTTGCATAGGTCATGTTTAACTGTAATTTTGAATTGCAATATGCATTAGCCCCCAAGTGCCAAGTAGTCTTGCTTGCAAAGTGCTTGGGACTTAAAATTTGTGAATCACCAATCTGTATGAACTGCCACTATAAATAGACTTCCGCGGTAGACATTAGCCCCCAAGTGCCAAGTAGCTTTGCTTGCAAAGTGCTTGGGACTTTCAAATATAAGATGCTAATGATCATGATTTTGATCTGGTCTTTGTGCAGGTTACCACCAGTCAACTGCAAATAGAGATTGCTGATATGAAGAAACGCCTGCAAGCCCAAGAAATGGAGACCCAGAAAGCCAATTCCAAGTTTGAATTCAGTGTATCTGAACAAGAGAAGCTGAAATCCGACTTTGAAGCAGAGAGAAAAACTTGGGTAGATGAAAAGAATACTCTAACCCAACGGGTTGTTGATTCTGAGGCGGCTCTTGAAAAGGTAACCAATGAACTGTTCGGCTTAAACCGCCGGGTGACTCAAATGGTTACTGCAATCTTTGGTAAGTCGCCCTGCCAGTAAGAGAAACTATACTTTCCAATGGTCATATAAATTTTGTCTCTTAACACACCTAACATTGTTGTGCAGGCCCCAGGAGTTCTAATCTGAACCAGGACTCTCTGATCAAGCTGAAGGCGGTTTATACCATGGTGGAGCAACTCTACACCGGGTCTCAGCGTGCTTTAGCCAGTGTGGCTCTGTCCAATGAAGTTCCTACCCTATTGGCGGATGTTTTAAGAAGGCTTTCTGTATTTCCCCAACGGATTACAGAACTGAAGAGGGCATTTGCGAGATCCGGTGTTGTAGCCGCGCCGAGCCAGGCCAAGGCTTGGCTTCCGGAACTAGACCCGACTGACATTGTCACTGGGTATCCGAGCCTCAAACAAGATGGTGCCCCCTTTGATCAAGAAGACTTTGCTGCCTGTGTGAAGGCAATACGCCCTGTAGCCACGGTAATTGCTGAAGAAGCAGATCTTTCAAAGTACCAGGCGGGTTATGATGCGGAGAACCGGAGAATCCCAACACCTCAGTACACTCTGACAAGCCTGATTCCACCGACTCGTAAGCATACCTTTGCCCTTGAGATTGATCCGGCTGGGCTAATTGATGATGAAGCTGAGTTTAAAGCTTTGAGTGGCATTGACTGGTCATCATCAACCTTCCAGGCCCAGGAGCAGGACGAAGAAGTGGAAAGGGTTGATCCAGAGGCTTCAGGCAATCCGGGGAACTAACGCGTCCGACGGCTCATATTTATAACCTCGCTGAAAAAACAATGCTTAATCATTTTGACTCGGGGAGTCATGTAATAGGAGTAGAGATGACTTTGCTGTGTCGTGCCTCATGCACGTTTTGATGCCTTAACGTTGCTTTAAATTGCCATCATGTTTATACTCTGTCTTTGCTTTTTGATTTCCTTTATGCCTAAGAAATCCTGTAACTAACTCTGCATAGAAGTAAATCACAAAGACCCTCGGCGGCTTATCGCAGGGCGGATTATGATTATCCCACTTAATGTAAAATATGAGTTATAAAACAATTTTGATCAGAAGTTGTAATATAACTAAAAACATCATACCTGAGGTATCAAGCTTCTTACTGCCGGTTTAATTGACCTAGTCAATGAGGGTGATGACTCAGTTTATGAACCATGACTCTTTTGGAATTTGTCATAAGCCGGGCCACCGATTGCTTCAAAGTTAAGCCGGCTCAAAAAATCTTATACGTCTTGAGTCATAGATAAAAAATATTATAAGACAAATCCAAAATAGCATTCCAAAAGACTTAAACAAAGAAATAGGAAAAACAAACTTAAGGCTTCTGATTCGAATACGATCAGTAAACCGTACCAAAGGGGTTAAGCTAGGGTTCGAATACGACCATGTAGCCCCCAGTGGCTTTGGCATTGCGCCGATCAAGAGGGTACCGACAACTATGTTCTCTTTGGTTCGAATACGACCTATGTTTGAACAGGAAGCCCCCAAATGACCTTAAGAATATTTAACGGCTCTGATTCGAATATGATCTGGGTCAGACTCAAGAGAGGTTAAGCTATGATTCAAATATGATCAAGAAGCCCCCAAGTGAGTGTTGGCATTGCACCGATCAAGTGGGTACCGACAGCTATGTTCTCTTTGGTTCGAATACGACCTATGTTTGAACAAGAAGCCCCCAAGTGACCTTAAGAATATTTAACGACTCTGATTCAAATACGATCTGAGTCAGACCAACAACATGTTAAGCTAGATTCGAATACGATCAGCCCCCTACGTCTCTGTACAATTATGAAAAAATGAAGACATATAATCTATGGGGATGAAAAGGACAGAGGTCCTGCTTTATTACTGATAATATATACATCACCAAGATATGTACATCATGTGAGCCGGTGGCTCAAGTGTAGTAAGGCCGAAGATGAGCTATGTTCCACAACCGGCGGGTCTCCTCCTCTGACTTACGTGAGTCTTTGCACTCTCGAACGTTGATAAGATAGTATGATCCGTTGTTCAAATTCTTGCTGACCACAAAGGGTCCTTCCCAAGGTGGGGATAACTTGTGTGCATCAGTCTGATCCTGGATGAGCCGGAGCACCAAGTCGCCTTCTTGAAAGGTTCTTGATTTAACCCGGCGGCTGTGATAACGCTGCAGGTCCTGTTGGTAAATCACCGAGCGAGCTGCTGCTAAATCACGCTTTTCATACAACAGGTCAAGTGCCTCTCGTCGAGCTTGTTCATTGTTAGATTCCACATAAGCCGCCACTCAGGGCGAGTCATGGCGGATGTCACTAGGAAGAACTGCCTCTGCTCCATAAACCATAAAGAAAGGGGTATAACCCGTAGATCTGTTGGGGTAGTGTTGATGCTCCACAACACCGATGGTAACTCTTCCACCCAACAACCTGGCGTTCATTGCAAAGGAACTAGAAGCCGGGGTTTGATACCCTTTAGAATCTCCTGATTGGCTCTCTCTGTTTGACCATTGGATTGGGGGTGAGCTACTAATGAGACATCAAGCTGGATATGCTCACGTTGACAGAACTCCTCCATAGCCCCCTTGGACAAATTAGTGCCATTATCAGTTATGATGCTGTGGGGGAAGCCAAAACAAAAAATCACCTTTTTCATGAATTGAACCACCGTTGCTGCATCACACTTGCTGACCGGCTCTGCTTCCACCCACTTTGTGAATTTATCCACTGCCACCAAGAGGTGGGTATTTTTGTCCTTGGACCTTTTGAAAGGCCCAACCATATCAAGCCCCCATACATCAAACGACCAACTAATTGGTATCATCTTCAATTCTTGAGCCGGCACATGAGCACGCCGTGAAATTTTTTGACACCCGTCACATCTACTGACCAAATCTTCTGCATCTGCATGAGCCGTCAGCCAATAAAACCCATGACGGAAAGCTTTGGCCACAAGGGACTTTGAACCGGCGTGATGGCCGCAATCCCCTTCATGGATCTCACGAAGAATCTCTTGGCCTTCTTTAGGGGATACACATCGTTGAAACGCCCCAGTGACACTGCGGTGATGTAACTCGCCATTGGTAATCGTCATTGACTTAGACCGCCGGGTTATCTGTCGAGCCAAGGTTTCGTCCTTAGGCCGTTCTCCCCGGGTCATGTAAGCCAAATATGGCATCATACAATCTGGGATGATGTGAAGAGCCGCCGCCAACTATGCCTCTGGGTCAGGCACATCCAAGCCTTCCTCTGTAGGTAACTTGACAGACGGATTATGCAAAACATCCAAAAAGGTATTTGGGGGTAACGGTTTATGCTAAGACCCAAGACGACTTAGAGCATCAGCCGCCTAGTTCTTCCTGCGATCTATGTGTTCCACTTGATAACCCTTGAAATGTCCAGCCACAACATCAACTTCACGACGATAAGCCGCCATGAGAGGATCTTTGGAATCCCACTTGCCTGAGACTTGCCGGGCTACCAAATCCGAGTCGTCAAAGAACCTTAACCGGCTTAAGTTCATCTCCTTAGCCATTTGAAGACCATGGAGTAAGGCCTCATACTCAGCTGCATTATTAGTACAGGGAAACATCAATCTTAGCACATAACAAAATTTATCACCTCGAGGGGAAGCCAGAACAACTCCAGCCCCTGAACCTTCCAATTGCCTGGACCCATCAAAGTGAATTGTCCAGCATGTGTTATCCGGCTTCTCTTCATGCGCCTGTAACTCTGTACAATCATTGATGAAATCCACCAGTGCTTGAGATTTGATAGTAGTGCGAGGTACATACTTTAAGCCATGAGGCCCAAGCTCAATAGCCCACTTGGCGACTCGTCCTGTAGCCTCTCTATTCTGGATGATATCCCCCAAAGGAGCAGAACTGACCATAGTGATGGGATGACCCAGAAAATACTGCTTAAGCTTCCGGCTAGCCATGAACACCCCACAAACAAGCTTCTGCCAATGTGGATACCTTTGTTTAGACTCAATGAGCACCTCACTGATGTAGTAAACCGGATATTGAACCGGATATTCCTTACCAGACTCCTTTCGCTCCACCACAATAGCTACACTAATAGTGCGTGCATTAGCAGCCACATATAGCAGCAATGGGTCTTCGTCAATGGGAGCAGCAAGGACCGGCGGCTCAGCCAATTGTCTGTTCAAATCCTCAAAGGCAATGTTAGCAGCATCACTCCAAACGAAGTTATCTGTTTTCTTCAACATTTGATACAGCGGTATGGCCTTCTCACCTAACCGGCTTATGAACCGGCTTAAAGCAGCAATACGACCCGCCAACCGCTGAACATCATTGATGCACTTGGGTGTTGCCAGGGAGGTGATAGCCTTGATCTTCTCCGGGTTAGCCTCAACGCCTCTGTTAGAAACCAAGAAACCCAAAAGCTTACCCGCCGGCACACCAAAGACGCACTTCGCCGGGTTAAGCATCATGTTGTACACCCGGAGATTATCAAAGGTCTCCTTAAGATCGTCTATCATTGTCTCCTTCTTTCTGGACTTCACCACAATATCATCTACATCAGCATGCACATTACGGCCGATCTGAGTATGAAGGCAATTCTGCACAAAACGATGATAAGTCGCCTGGGCACTCTTAAGCCCAAAGGGCATAGAAACATAGCAGAAGGCTCCAAAAGGAGTAATGAACAATGTCTTCTCCTGGTCCTTAACCGCCATCTTGATCTGATGATATCCAGAATAAGCATCCAGAAAACTCAAACGCTCAAATTCCACCGTAGCATCAATAATTTGATCAATACATGGAAGAGCAAAAGGATCAGACGAACAAGCCTTGTTTAAGTCCGTATAATCCACACACATATGCCAAGTGCCGTTCTTCTTAAGCACCAGCACCGGGTAGCCAACCACTCCGGATGAAACACCTCAACGATAAACCCGGCCGCCAAGAGCCGGGCCACCTCTTGTCCAATGGCCTCGCGCCTCTCTTTGTTAAACCGCCGAAGGAACTGCTTGACCAGCTTAAACTTCAGATCAATGTTGAGCGTGTGCTTAGTGAGTTCTCTCGGTACACCCGGCATGTCAGAAGGTTCCATGCAAAGATGTCCCGATTCTCACAGACAAACTCGATGAGCGCACTTTCCTATTTGGGATCCAGATTGGCACTGATACTGAACTACTTAGATGAATCGCCAGGGACAAAATCGACCATCTTGGTATCCTCCGTCGATTTAAACTTCATCCCCGGTTCACACTCTGTGGTAGGCTTCTTCAAAGATGTCATATCTGCCGGGTCAACATTGTCCTTATAGTATTTTAACTCCTCTGCAGCGCAAACCGACTCAGCATAAGCCGTGTCGCCTTCCTTGCATTCCAGAGCCACCTTCCGACTGCCATGAACCATAATGGTCCCCTTATGACCCGACATCTTCAGCTGCAGGTATACATAACACGGTCTCGCCATAAACTTGGCGTAAGACGGCCGCCCAAACAGAGCATGATATGGGCTCCTGATCTTGACCACCTCAAAGGTTAACTTCTCGGCCCTGGAATCATACTCATCCCCAAAGGCTACCTCTAGTTCAATCTTACCAACTGGGTATGCCGACTTACCAGGAATCACACCGTGAAAAACAATATTGGACTGCTTAAGGTTTTTATCTGTTAACCCCATACGATGGAAAGTCTCATAATAGAGGATATTGATGCTGCTGCCTCCATCCATGAACACCTTAGTGAACTTGTACCCCCAACTTGAGGTGCTACCACCAAAGCCAAGTGACCCGGATTGTAAACCCGGGGCGGGTGATCTTCTCGACTCCATGTAATGACCTGCTCAGACCATCTTAAGTATCAAGGAACCGCTGGCTCAACAGCGTTTACAGCCCTCTTATGAAGCTTCTGATCCCGCTTACATAAACTTGTGGTGAAAACATGATACTGCCCACTGCTCAACTGCTTCGGTTGACTCTGATAGCCAGACTGCTACTGCTGCTGACCCCCCTAGCCAGATTGCTGATTGTAACCACCTTGATTGAATTGCTTTGATTATTCTGGTGACCTTGGAAACCAGAACCAGAACCGCCACTTCCATTGTTCGGGCCGTGAAAGCCGCTGCCTCCTGAACCGCCGCTTGACCCGTGATTTCCATTGAATATATTGGAATTTTTGAAGGCCTTAATGATAGTGCAATCCTTCCACAGGTGTGTAGCTGGACTCTCCTTCGTGCCATGCTTCGGGCATGACTCATTCAACAACTGCTCGAGAGTAGGGCCTGACCCGCCAGATCGTGGCGGTGGCCTCCCCTTACGCCGCTGATTTTTGCCCTGTGTATTGGTGTTAGCCACAAACTCTAAGTTACCATCTACCATACGTTTATTGTTGCTGCCTTGATTTGCCAGTTTAGGCTACGTGCCCTTAGCGTTGCCGCTCTTCTTTCCCATCCCTGCCTTCTCATCGCCAGACTCGGGATCCTTGGTACTATCTGAGTCGGCATACTTAACTAGAGCCGCCATCAACTGACCCATGACAGGACCTTCACGCTTGAGTCGCCCCAGCTTCATCTTCAGAGGCTCAAAACGGCAATTCTGCTCCAACATTAATACTGCAGAGCCAACATCCATCTTATCAGAAGAATGTATTATCTCTTTGACCCGGCGCACCCAATGGGTCGTGGACTCACCCTCCTGTTGTTTGCAACTAGTCAGATCCACAATCGACATGGGATGTTGTGCCAAGGCTGTCTGAAGAAGATCTCCGACTCTTCGCGTTTCAACCACCGCCGGTGAGTCGCCATCAGCCAGGAGAGCCGCCAATCGTGTTGCTGCCGTGATCATGTTCTCCAGCGGGTTAGAGTAATGACCCGGTGGTGTCAGCACATAAGGGGGCGGAACAGTGTTTAGACATGGGGGTCCCATAACCTGTGGTTGAATCGGCGCATTGATCTCGGGTGTTATGACCTGATTTGCTCCCGGCGGGTTACCGGGTCCCGCTCCGGGTGTCTGGAAAAGGTTCCTAGGATCATAAACCAGAGGCAGACGAGATTGAGCCTTCTAATACCTTCTCCTCATAACCTCATTGGATGCGTTCTGCTCCATCGTGAGCTGAAAAGCCTGTGATTGAATCTGCTGTGCTCGGACATCCAGAGCCGCCCGCTCAGCAGCCATCCTGACGTCTTCAGCCGTCAGGTTTTCTTTAGCCCGTGCTATATCAAGTTTCAACTGTGCCACTTCTGCATCGTGATGAGGTTGATCCGCCGGGTTGACCATGGTGGTTAACAGGGTCATCAGCTTATCAGTGAGATCCATCAACACCTGAATCAGCGAGGGCACAAGGCCTCCTGCCCCGGCTACTGCTGTCCCAGAGGTCATGGCTGCCGCAGTTGATGAAGTTAGCGCAGGTTGAGTACCTGCCATGAAGATTCCGACTCTGCTTGGCGGCTCAAAGGGGTCCGGAATACTACCGCCATCGGAACAGCCCCCAAGCCTGCCGTCTTGCAGTTGATACAACGAATCCGTCTCACCTGTGGACGACTCACCATCAGAGTAGATGGCCGTCTCACCACCGGAGTTAGATCCTTCAGAAAATTCTGCTCCATGGACGCATCCCACGAAGGCACGCCTCACGGAGGGTTGAGCCCGGGCGGGTGTCGCACCCTGAGTCGTTTCGATGATGTCGGTGCAGATGTCCGACTCAGGGCTCGGCTCTCTGATCTTGCCGATGAAGATGTGGATTCCGCCGAAGGGGACCCAGTACCCGTACTCAATTGAGCCGGCGTCGGGGCCCCAACCTGCGTCATTAATGTAGAACTTGCCGCGACGACTCTTGGTCATCCGGCCCACAGCGTATCCCTTGATCCCTTCGAAGCTGCCCTTTAAGAACTCAAATCCATCGTGCGCTGGCCCCACGGTGGGGTCAACTGTCGTGGAATTGTCACGTCAGATGTCCTAGCGTAAGGACTTGGTCGTGGAGCCATCGCAACTAGGAAGATTAAAGGGGTTAAACGGGACAAAGGACACGAGGTTTATACTGGTTCGGCCCCTTGCGGTGAAGGTAAAAGCCTATGATCCAGTTTTGAGTGGGATTGCTTAGGACTCATTAACCAGGGAGCGAATCGCTTGACCTAGCTCTCGAGTTGATGTTACTTGCCCTGAATCACCGCCGGGTCGTCCCTTTATATATAGAGGTCGACGCCCAGCAGCTCATAGAGTCCCGACCGGCTCATAAACAGTGTCCGGCTCGGTCTCTTAACCATTCTTGCCTTACAATACAAGTCACATACATATGGCGGTTTATCACTACGGGCCTTAAGTCGCCTCTGGGCTTTGGGCCTATTCTTGAACCGCCATCTCCATCCTGGGTCTTGGGCTTCAAGAATACTTGCAAGGATAACCCGGCCCCTCCTTGGCGGGTCATACCAATAATTATATGCCCAACAGGGGGGCACATCCCCGAAGGGGAAAACTGCTCCTGTAGTGCCACGAGGGCTGTAACCTCAAATGGGGCGTTGACCATCTCAGTAGTGGCTGTGAGCATATCTGGGGTCGGCTCGGTGGCTGCCTCCATCTTCTTGGAGCTCTCTGTCTCATGGGGATCAGCCTCCCGCGTCTGCTCCAATATCGGCATATCGTTGCCTGGTTCTCCTTTGTCCATCATGAAACTGACGAATACTAGGAGACCACTGAAAGGAAAACACAATCGCAATGACAATGAAACAAAAAATAGAGTGAGGATCGATTACTGCTTTGCAAAAGTTCTTTTTTTTCTCTGAACAAAAATATACCAACATCACATATTCTTTTACCTTCCCTTCGTTGGGAGAGAAGAACAGTGGCAAATGCGAGTGTTGGCTTTCTTGAAGACGGTGAGGGAGAAGGGGATTCAGCGAAGAGTGAAATGATGGTTGCTTCGTCCATCAAACCTAGACTGCAGGGAGGTGGGGTTTTGTGATACGACGGCTCGTTACTGCCGCGCTACAACCGGGGTGACTCTCCGCCTGCATACCGCCTTCTAATTTGGTGGACGGAATTTGGGCCCACGCGCTGCATGGCCCGCATGTCGGTGAACAAAAGTAGAACAACATTCAGTAGATGGAGACGTTTTGATGACCTAGGAGGAGCCAGAAGCGGCATTGTATCAACTATACTAGTAGTAATTGTTTTTCTGGGTAGCTATAGAGTGTCTCCACTGTACTAGAAGTAGTTGTTTCTCTGGGCCCAAGACAAAACAGCCCATCCACCCTAGTAAATAATAAAATCAATTCAAAAGCCCATATATTTACTTAATGAGAGGCGCTACCCACACCCAGCACACCACCCCCCAAAAAAACTGGGTGCTCTTCTTCCTCCTCACTCCCACCCACCTCATGTCAGCTCGCTCCACTCGTACCCCCAAATTCCTCACATCACTCCTACAGAAAACCCCAGCTCCCCTTCTTCCTCACTACTACAAAAAAACCCCAGCTCCCCTTCTTCTTCACTCGCATTACAACTAGGCTCGTCATTCGTTACTCTGCTCAAATCCATGAGCGCGACATGACGCCCTCGAGGAAAATGGAGTCGGCTAACCCCAGCGCCAAGAAGATGAGGCTCCGGCCAGCGGCGACGCCTGTTATAGATCTCGCACTCGGCAGCGCGGGGAGAAGCGGCGCCCCCGTCCCCACTGGATCCTAGGAATCCATAGAATCTCGGGTGGACCGCATCAGCGATCTCCCAGACACCGTCCTTGGGGAGATCATCTCGCTTTTCCCTGCCAAGGATTGCTGCCACACCCAAGTCCTCTCAATTCGGTGGCACCCTCTATGGTATGCCGTGCCCCTTAATCTCGACTATCATCAGCTATCTCTCTTCAATGATTTTGAAATCCCAGAGCCATCATCTCCTCTCACCAGGGCTCCATTCAAAGCCTCCGCATCCCGTCATGCTACCTGAGCAAGCATACCATGTCCTGCATGGTGGACGCCTGACTGAAATCCCCTGAATTGACAGAACTACAGCCGCTTGAGTTCTACTATTCCCCTGGAAATCACCTACCAGATACCGAATGCCATGTACTTGTGCCCTCAGCATCGATGTCCATCTCACGGTTTTCCTCCTCTCTCCACACCGCCACCTTTGCGCTGTGCTACCTACCAGACAATATAGTACTAAACTTTCGACTCCCATTTCTCAAGAAACTTTCACTTGTGCGGGTTCATATATCGGAGGCCTCATTGCGCAACATCATCCGCTCTAGTTCCCCTGCCCTGGAGTTCTTGGTGCTTTTTTTCACAGTTAGAATCGGTTGTCTCCAAATAAAGTTGCCTAACCTTGTAAGAATTGGAATTTCTTTTGACGGAAGGCAGCTCATCATCCAAGATGCCCCTTCACTTCAAAGGTTGATCCTTGATTCTAGTTATTCACCGTCGCAAATAACCGTCCTCTCTGCGCCTAAACTAGAGACCTTGGGTGGAATACATGATCTCTGTGCTCATTTCAATATGGTGTTTGGCTCCACAGTTCTTCAGGTACTTTATATTATCATCTACACTTGTAACCATAAGCTGCATTTTAAATTTCTGCACCTAAGTTATATATCATCTTGGAGTACACATTTTGTACTAATATTATGTTCTATGCTCAATGGAGAGTTTCTCCATGGATGGCCTATCAATGGTGCTGGATTCTATCAAGATCTTATATATCCAAATGAATAGTTTTGATCCAAACAAGATTATTGGCTTGCTGCAATGCTTTCCATGTCTGGAGAAGTTGTATATAAAGGTGATAATTTCACGCACATTGGAAGCCCGCATATAGTGTACTACTCCCTCCGTCCGGGTTTATTGGGCCCCTAGGCGAAGAGTGCGCGTCCCCTCTTATTAGGCCCCTTCATCGATATATGGTTGGTCTTTTGAAGCATAGTAAATTTTGAGCCGCTTTCATGCACAAGCTCCTATACATTGAGCGATTAGTACTCCTGGCACAACGCCCAGGACTAGGCAGCCAATGCATGCACTTCTAGTCCTCCTTCTATTGGCGCATGCATGGACCATGTGGCATCCGAGGCCGGGAGAGAAGTAGCAGCAGTGTTGTGCGCATGAGCTGGCGCCGGTTTCCGAAGCATCAAGAAATTAAACGGCTGCATTTGTAGGGAATTAATCATCTTGCCTTGGTACCTGTGATTTTGTCGGGGGGCCTAATAAACCCGGACGGAGGTAGTAGAATTATCCTTTCAGCTGTTGCTCTTTCGACACTCTTTTTTAGACCTTAACTATTTTCAGTCTTCATGTCTATTTAGGTAACATGATGGGGTAAGAAAGTTATAACCAATCGGTGGATTCGTAAGCACTGGGATTTTCTCACTTCTCATGACATTCGTTTGAAGACAATAACTCTAGAACGATATGTAGCCAACCATGAAAACACTAGATTTGTCACATTCTTCCTGCTGAATGCGAGGTTACTATTGTCCATCAGGCTTAAGTTTACCTGCAACATGGTTTTGATGGATGGGTATGTCGAAGAGCAAAAAAAGGAGTCTCAGCTGGGGAAAAGAGCTTCTGAACACGCTGGGCTTCTATTTACAACATATTGTGGTCATAATCCAGTAAATTTTATGACCCAAGATGTTCATTCTATGGACCTAACCGATCAATTTGACTGTGACTGCAGAAAATAGTGCTGGACTTAGACGTTGTTGCCCTTTTCAACCTGGGTTTTGTCTAAACCTGATGAACAATTAACCCTCTTGCTTTTGTACAGTTTGTAAGATGGACTTAGACGTTCTTGCCCTTTTCAACTCGGTTGTGTCTGTCATATTTTCTTTGAAACAAGTTAAATGGCTTGCCATTCGTTTTACTTAGAGTGAAATATTGTAACAAATCCCAACCAAGGGAAATAACATCACTCTCGTCGGCTGCTTCAGTTCACTGTGCATTATAGAAGCCAAGTGATTAGCCCCCACCAGCACCCACAAACTTATTTCGAACTAGCACATCAAATGGGCTATAAATTTTCATAGGAAAGGCTGCATGACTGTGTCAGATTTGGATTCTGACATTTGGGACCCACGAGGAAATAGCCTATCCAAGGTGGTGTCGACTTACTAGCCAGTCAACAAACGATTCTGCCTACCAGCCGTTTGATTGACATCCAATGTGTACCTTCTATCTCTTGTCTTCTTCCTCCAACCGCCCAAACCAAACCACCCCGTCGGCTCCGCTTGCTCCCGCCTCCCATGGCTGGCTGCGCCTGCGCCGCCTTACTGTACCCTTCAACATTGGCCAGTTCGTGCCTCTATTCCCCCACACATCCTGTTATTCTCCGGCGACGTCAGCCCCAACACACACCCGCACCCAAACCAGTCAACGCTCGTACTCCCCTCCGCCTGCGACTGGACTAGCACATCTTCCACTGCTCCTGTTCGTTCCATCTGAGGCCTCGCCGTCGTCCTCCGCCTTGGTTCGCTCGCCGTATGCAATGTACCTCCCTCTTGCATTGTCAACGTCATCAACAACCGAGAGGAACAAGGAGATGACTGTACGTGGAGAGGATGACAGTAGGGACCCACCAGCGTCATGGTAGTATGCAAGCAAGTGCCTCGTTATTACAAGCCCAAAAATGGTTCCTCCTAATGGTTGAACATCTGGGGTGCACGCCATTGTCAACGTAGTCAATAAACGAGAGAATTACACTACAAGCGGCTGACACCAAGGACGCAGCAGGTCGCACAGTTTTTTTTGAGGAACAAGCAGTTGTTATTTATACTAGTTTTAGAGACGGATCATGGTAACAACGGGGCTGTGCGGTGGTTGTGGCCCGTCTAGCCAGGGTTTTATTTATGTTTACCACATCATGAGCCCAGTTGTGTTTTTTTCTTGCTGAAAATGGCTAGCCCAATTCTATTTTTTTTAAAGAAATACCCAAACGAGGCCTTCTTGCTTTATCGGCCCTGCTAGGCTGCAAATCTTTCAAGACGAGGAGAGTTTCATTTGGTTTGCCCAGAAATGGGCTGTACATTTTTAAAACACATCAAACCGGGAATTAGTTTCAAATTTTTTTCATTACAAGATTTTAAATTCCATTGATTTTTATGCGTGGACAATTATTTGGATTTTATATTTATATAATTTTTTTCAAAATAGTTTGAATGTGACTCGATATTTCGGGATTAAAAACAGTTGACCGCACCGAAATATGCAAAATTTTGTATAAGTTTTATCCGTGGACACAATATGGGGTGTCATGCTAACAAAAATAAGATGGGCTCCAAAAGAATTCTTAAGGATTAGCAAATGGGCTATAATTTATTAGAAATAATGGCAGATGTATTGTATGCTGTTTTCCACAGATTTGAGGCTGACTTGTGCACCTACTACAGGTTGACGCGTATGCTTTCCTAAAAAAAGGTTGACGCACATGCAACGCCGTGTCAACTTAGTCAACACACGAGAGCAGTGACTATTGGATGTCCATCCAACGACCATCGTGCTTCTTCAATCTCTGCTCTTCCTGCTCCAGCCGCTCAAACAAGTGCCGGCGGGACTGCCTGCTCCCTCCTCCTGCGGCCAGCTATGCTGCCGCGCAGGCCTCACCGCCCCACCGTACTCCCATCGCTGGCCTAGCCATCCCTCTACTCACCCACACCTGCTGTTATTCTCCGGCGATGGCAGACAAACCAGTAAATCCTCGTACTCCCCTCTGTGTGGGAAACAACTTTCGAGTCTTCCCTGGCTACGTGTCATTGCCTTCGTAGGCCTCGCCGTCGTCCACCGCCATGGTGCTCTCGACATGGTGTGGTCAACATGGTCAACGAACGAGATCCATCGAAAGTGGACTATACGTGGAGAGGCTGATAGCTGGGTCCATGGCCGCACACAAGGAAATGCCTCCTTATTACGCGCAAAATAATGATTCCTCCACCTGACGGCTAGGACCCACTGGAAGGGCCTCTGTATTTCACAAAAAAAACGTTCCCCTGTTGACAGGTCGGGCCCACGAGCTATATCTTCAAGGAAGTGCCTCCTTATTACGCACAAAAAATGAATACCCCCTGTTAGCTGGGACCCACCATAGTGGGAGGCTGACTTGTGGGCCTACAAAGTTGACAGGGACGGAGGGCTTTGTCAACTTAGTCAATATGAACAATTCTAGCTCCAGTGACCATATGATGTCCATCGAATGGTCGTAGTGCTTCTTCAACCTCTGGTCTTCTTGCTCCAGCCGCCCAAACCAGCGCCGGTCGTGCCGCATGCTCTTGCCTCCCATGGGCGGCTGTGATGCCGCGGAGGCCTCACCGCCCCCTACTACTCCCACCGCTGGCCAGGGCATCCACTCACCCACACCCCCTATTATTCTGCGGCGATGGCAGCCTCACGCTGCAGCCAAACAAGTGAACCCTCGTACTCCTCTTTGCGTGGGCTTCCACTGCCCCGTCTTCCCCGGCTCCGCATCGTCCCCTTCCTAGGGCTCGCTGTCGTCCACCGCCCTGGTGCTCTCGGCGTGGTCTGGTCAACGTGGTCAAGGAACGAAGTCCATCGAAAGAGTACTGTATGTGGAGATGCTGACAGCTGGGTCCACGACAGCAGTAAGGAAGTGCCTCCTTATTACAGCAAAATAATGATTCCTCCCCCTGACAGCAGGGACCCACCGGACGGGCCACCATATTTTGCGAAAAAGCGTTTCCCCCCTGACTGCTGGGACCCACCAACTACATCTTCACACATAAGGAAGTGCGTCCATATTACGGGCAAAAAAATGATTCTCACCCTGACTGTTGGGACCTACCAGCTACATCTTCGCACGTAAGGAAGTGCGTGACAGTCAGGACCCACCTGGTCAAAGCGTATGTAGTGTTGTCATTCTGGTCGCGAACATGTACATACATACTAGTCGATGTAGAGGCGCGCACGTGTCGTAGTAGAGGCGCGCATGTGTCGTAGTAGAGGCGTGCATGTAGCATGTACACGTACGTACAACGGCCAGGGTGCAAGAAAGTAAATACAGCCACATACGTACATATGGGCGGGGTCTCGAACACCTACTCGTGCATACGCATGGCCAAGGCTTGTGTACATGGCTGGGTCGGAATGGAGAAATTGCGTCGTCATCGTGTTCATGCGGAGGCAACGAAATGCATCGTGTTCATTGGGAGGCAACAAAATGCGTGCTGTTCATCGGGAGCCATCCAGCTTGGATGGAACAACCGATTGAAACGAGGCCTTGCATACCGCAGAACGAAGGAAACGACCTTGTGTTCGACCGACCGTTGTCGAAATAGGATCCTATTCATCGGGAGGGGTCTGGCATACCGCAAAACGGAGGAAACGGACTTCTGTTGGACCTCCTACGGTCGAAACGGGGTCCTGTTGATCGGGAGGGGTGTGGCGTACCGCAATAGAGCAAACGGACTTGTGTTGGAGAACTACGGTCGAAACGGGGCTCCTGCTCATCGGGAGGGGTGTGGCGTATCGCAAAACGAGACTCCATAGGATACTGTTCATCACCACCATCGACCTCCTCCATCCTCCATATGCTACTGTTCATCCATCGTCGACTTCCTCCAGCCTCCACCTGCGATTGTTCATCCACGTGCTCCTGTTCATCCAGCCTCCACCGCTCCTCCACCGGCTACTGTTCAACCAACCCTCTCCATGGGGTCCTATTCAACCACCCCTCCACAGGCTACTGTTCATCCAGCCTTCCACCGGCTACTGTTCAACCTTCCCTCCATGGGGTCTTGTTCATCCAGCCCTCCACGGGGTCCTGTTCATCCACGCCCAACTGGCTTGATCGATCGGGGTCCTGTTCATCCAGCGGCAACACCACGGGGTCCTGTTCATCCAACCCCCCACCGAGAACTGTTCATCCAACCCCCCCACCAACGCTCACTGTTCATCCAAAGGCAGCATCGATCAACTTCGGTTAGCAGCAGTAGCGAAGGAATCGCTCAATCAGGTTCAGTTAATAGCCATCGATCGATCGCTCGGGTTCAGTAACGCGTAGCCCATAGTGCAATTGCTTAGGTTCAGTAGGCGAACGCCTCGCTCGGGTTTAGTTAGAGCCCAACGCCTTGCACCCACGCGCATGCGTGTACGAGAGAAACACGCAAAGCTTCGCGCATCGCTTGGCCCCGACCACCCACCATAACCGGGAACACCCCGTTATTTTCCTCGCCCTCGCTTCTACCATGGTTTTTTCCGTCATGCACGACCCAAAGAATGTCACGCATCTGCGTCTCCGGCCTGCCCAGGATAAAAAGCCCATTTTCTATCATGATTTTTTGTCATAGAAGTAGGAACCCACCACATCTATGATGATACCGGGTTTTGTCACAATTACCGTCATAGAAGTGTCATAAGCATGACAGGAAAAAAACTCGTTTAGCCCAAAATGTTACGAATATGTCTTTTTTTTGTAGTGCTTTGTGGTCAGCAAAAATCTGAACAACGGGTCATACTACCTTATCGATGTTCAAGACCACAAGGACTCATGCACATCGGAGGAGGAGACCCGCCGGCTGTGCAATATTGCTCATCTTCGGCCTTATTACACCTGAGCCACCGGCTCTTGTGATGTACATACTTTGTCAATGTATATATTATCATGAATATAATAAAGCCGGCATCCCTGATAAATCAGGGCCTCTATCGTTTCATTTCTGAGAATGTGAGTCTTTATTGTCACTTCATACGATCACTTGGGGGCTTCCTGCTCATTGAGCATAGCTATGACTACCCTCTTGATCCGGCTTGTACGCCATGATTAAAATATACTTGGGGGCTTCCTGCTCATTGAGCATAGCTATGAATACCCTACTGATCCGGCTTATATGCCTGAGATGAAATATTACTTGGGGGCTTTTTGTTCATGAACAGAGCTTTGATGACCCTTGTAATAGGCTTGGACGCCTGGTGTATTCACCAAAAAATCCGGGTTATCCTGCCTTTGTAAGTCTGCCACTGCCCCCAGGTAATCCTGGAGTGACTCGCCGTACTCTTGAAAGTCAATCTTATAAAGAACCTGAACTTGTCAATGTTAAAACGACGATTGGTCACGTGAGGCCTGACTTACAAGGTTTTAATGAAGGTTTAACTCAGTGGTTGTGCGGCCCTTGAAAGCACTTGACTTTGAGGCTTGGCGGCCTATGAAAGCCTTCTTTTCTGATTAATATTTGATTTGAACATTTTTGAGGTTTGTCTCTTATGACATGTCAATACATGGTTGAAAAACCAATGAGGGCCATGTTGCCTTTGGTTCATGTATGACTTTATCCCGAGTGTTATTAACCCGGCCTGGTTGTGGACTTTAAGTCGCTAGGGTATAATGATTATATGCTTAGAGTTGTGCTCAAAGTTTTGGGATATTGCCCCTTGCTGCACGCGACATTGTAAGCCGGCATTATGAATACATTGAACAGGGCGTTGTGTTTCTGTCTTTGGGCTATTACCCTTACTACACGACGTATGATAAGTCGGCAGTATGAACAAATATCACAGGTATGATATTTCTTTTGTTATATGAGGTTTTGACAAACCAGCGCTGATTGTGGATTATTTAGTCACTAGTGGCTTTTTGGGTACTGTGACCCGCCCTGGGGTAAACCGCCAGGGCACTTGTTGTCTGTTTGTGTGCAGGGAAAAATGACAAATCTGACCTGCATTATTGATAATATTATAGAGCATAAGTGGCAGATCTTCCAAGGACGGATCAATAGTGTTATGCAACCAAAACATGCACGACGGCACGACATATCAGTATTTAACTAGCCTATTACATGGCTCTGTGAGCCCAAATGGATAATTGTTTTTCAAACAGTTCCTGGTGGTGCAAGTAAAGAACCGTCCAGCGGATTAGTTCTCCTGGCCTTGGCGGTTTGAAGCTTCCGGGTCATCCCGCGCTGGTTCTTCTGCTCCCTCCACCGTTTGGAAGTCAGGCGATAACCAATTGATACCAGTCAAGGCTTGAAATTCAGCATCTTCATCGATAAGCTCAGACGGATCGATTTCCGGGGCAAGAGTATGCTTACTAATTGGAGGGATAAGATCTGCAATATTGTAAGCCGGCGTGGGCATCTCCTGGTACTTGGACATATATGTTTCTTCAGCAAGCATGCTCGCTAAAGGAAGCATCTCCTTCACACGGGCAGCAAAATCTTTCTTGTCAAAAGGAGACCCGTCCTCTTCTAAACCGGGGCTGCCAGTGGCTAGCTCGGCCGGGTCTAATTCCGACTGCCATGCCTTCGCCCGGCTTAAAGCTGTAATGGCACCGGCTCTGGCAACCGACCGCTTGTTTTCTTCAATTCTGGCTGGCAAGGCAGAAAGGTTGCTTAACACATTGCTGAGAAGAGATGGTGTTTGTTTGCTTGGGGAGATGGCGGCTATTGTGTGTTGAGCTCTGGTGTATAGTTGTTCTACTAGTGTATAAACTGCCTTGAGCTTTGTTAGCATTTCCTTCCCAAGATTGCTGCTTCTGGACCTACATGGCGTATTATGATTAAGTCACTTGGCGGTTTATAACATGAAGATCCAAAAATCATTATGATATAAAAAGATCTTATGGAAAATAGCAAAGATCATCTGGTTGATATGATGCTTCAAGCCAGTGAGTTCGGTTGTGACCTCCTCCAATGAGGCCTCGGCTTTTTCAGTTGGATCAGGGCAGCCCTCTCTTCAGCCCAGGAGGCTTTCTCAGTATTAAAATCAGTCTTTAGTTTTTCATTTTCATCCAAGCTAAACTTGAACTTGGAGTTAGCCTTCCGGGTCTCAGCTTCTTGTTTTTCAAGCCGGGGTTTCAAGTCAGTCAGCTGAGATTGAAATTGACTGGATGCTTCCTGAAAGGAAAAGTCAAAACAAATATGAACAGCTATGAAACAATATATATTGACAAGTCCCAAGCCCTTTGTAAGCAATAACACTTGGCACTTGGGGGCTAATGGTTGCAAAAAGTTTATTTATGGAGTTATATGTATTGATAAGTCACAAGCCCTTTGCAAGCAACAACACTTGGCACTTGGGGGCTAATGGATGCAAAGCTTACTTTATGATGTAATGGCAGATGACCCCGGTTCATCATTTATCAAAGTTTATCCGGTTTGCAAGGGTGACTAGATGAGATTTTTTATCAAGTGATAAGTCCCGGTTTATTCTGATAGATTCAACCGGCCCTTGGGGACAACAGATGCAAGGTTGATCATTATTAACCGAAGAACCGGCTCAATTTAATTGTTAAGCCGGCCCTTAGGGGCTACAGGTTTTGACTCAGATATATAGCTAAAAGGCTATCTAACAAGTCTATAATATATTTTATTATATCATATTCAGTAGACTTGGGGGCTAAAGGAATATATCTCATATGAGAGCAAGAGTTAATACCTCATGTTTCTGATGCATGTGCTTGAACATGTGAATCTCCAGATCACGGCTGCTGTGTACTTGATTAAGATAGTCGGAGAGGATTTCACTAATGCTCAGGTGCGAGTAATTGGCCATGTCAAATCTGACCTTGCGCCTCTCGATCAGTTCTTCCTTGGCAGAATGTTTAGCTAGAGCAATAGGGTTCCCCAGTTCTTGAAAACTAGTGCCAGTGACCACAACTTCCTCGGTGTTTGGTTTTGGAGGCTCAGTTGGGCTTGGCGGTTCAGCAACCAAGGGATTAGCAACCATATGATTAGTAGAGGTACCACGATTTTCTAGTGGCGGGTCATCAGCAAGATCCTCCGGCTATTGCACGGAGGCCTCAGATATTGGTGCTTGCTTTTCGGGTTCATGAGGCTTGGGGTCTTCTGTGGGCTTGTTCATTTTGGACTTTTTTCTAGGCTTTGCTTTCCCACTGCAAGAGGATTCGGAAAGTCAGTACAAGTTTGGAGATGTTGAACAACACAGATTAAGTTGGTACCCAGGGGCAGTCTTGAAAGCCGGAAGCAGAGTCTGAGATGAATCACCGGACGAAGAGTGAGAGGTCCCCTGGTAATTTGAGTAAGAAATATAAAGAGCTTGATGAATAAACCCATTTTAGAATAAATGGATTTTGAATTTTTAAGTACCTCATTTCGGCGTTTGTGTGGGGCTGGTGTGTTAGGTAAATCGGAGGAAAGTTCTTCGCCTCCACTAGTCCGGGTTCTACGCCGGTTCTCATGCTGTTGTTGCTTCAAAATAAAGTTGGGATCCATGTGAGCTAAAGGGTGAGAAAACCTTACTTTTTGGATCACGCGTCGAATTTTCTGTCTTGGCAAGGGCTCTGAGTCGGAGGAAATAATGGTTACCTCGTCATCAACCGCCTGGCTGGTCTCCGTGTCGCCCTGGTAGCAACCAGTGTCAATAAGATGGATGAAAAAGGAGCCAAGGGAATCAAGGTCTGCCTCCGACTCTTCATCTTCATCCATGTTAAACGTGTCAGAAGAAGTGGATTTCTTTTTGTTCTTCTTCATGGCTTTGGTCTTAGCCCTGGCCTTCTTGGCGGCTTTTTTGTCATATCTCTTATCCCAGAAAGTGGATCCAGCCTGAGAAAGGTTATAATAAAGGTTGGGCATTTCCAGATTCTATGAACAATGAAGTAAAGTATATAAACCAGATAGACTTACCTTCGGTGCCGAGTTAAGTTTGCAGAAGGGATTCAGACCCACTCTGCTGCAGCTCTCCAAGCTTTCATTGAGAAGAGTCTTGGTCATTTCATTGATGGCTTTCTCAGTCAAACACGTTGAACTGTAACATAGTGGATCTTTGGTGTCGCCAGTATGTACACATTAAACCGGGCCGGCAGCTTAAAGATATGATCCTCCAAGCTACCCAGCATCAAAGCAGATCAATCCCGGTCAATCCCTTGCCCAATAATGCCCTAACCTTTGAGAAGGTAGGCATAAGTTTGGCCCGTTCAGCAGTGGTAAGCCAGTCGGGAAGAGGGTGCTTCGGGTTGAGCCATTGGTCACGAAAGCCGGGTAAAGGATTTTCATCAGCAGGAGAAGTATCTTTGTAGTAGAACCATGTTTGGTTCCAATCCTTGGGATGGACTGGAAGCTGAGCATAAGGGAAAATGGCGTCTCTGCTTCGCTGAATTGAGATCCCCCCAAGTTCCTGGTTGGGCCCGTCAGTGAATTCATTCTGGCAGTTCAGGTAAAAGTACTCTCTAAAGAGGTCAACACTGGGTTCTTCTTGAAGGTATACTTCACAAAAGACTTGAAAATTGCAAATATTGGAAATGGAATTGGGCCCGATGTCTTGAGGATGGAGTTGTAGAAAATGCAGAACATCACGGAAGAATTTTGATCTGGGCGGTGAGAAGCCCTGGTTCATGTGGTCAGTGAAAACGATAACTTCATCGTCCTGCGGCTGAGGTTTGGCTTCATCCAGTTTAGGAGCATGCTAGTGAATGATGTCTTTGGCCGGTAAGAAACCAACTTTGACATAATCTTCGATCATTGCCTCCATGACAATGGATGGGACCCAATCGCATGACGTAACGGTCTTGGTCATGATTGAGTGCACGGCCTACACAAGACGATTCAAGATGTTATTAAACTGGCAGATATATGGAGAGTTACAAGTTATTGTTTAAACCACTATACAAGGATAAAGCTATGGAGATCCAGTTCAGAATATGCGGACTGTTAAACTGGAGGATTGAATTATGAGGATGGATAAGCCATCTTGGTTAAACCAGAAGGATCTGGTCGGATTATTAATTTAAGTGGATGATGGCGGCTTAAATGGGGCCTAATGCTATATGATGGGTTACAGTTTATGTCATAAGCCGCCATGGCAGTTTTGGTGCTTGGAATCTATCAAGTACTTTTTTTGCTAAGTGGTGGACAAACAGATTTCACAAGCTAAAGCTATTACTTTGGATCTATGGCAGTTCAGAAAAGACAGTGAAATTAAAACCTAAGGTGGCGGCAATGAAAAGCTTTGATACTCTGATGTGATCTTCTATAGAGAGATGTTATTCTAATAACGAAAATGATGGTAAAACTACTTCCGCGCAAGATCTACGGCCTATCCAGGGTAAAAGTTATTAGAATTGAGGAAAGCAACGAAGAACAGCAACAACACCGACGAACGGCCCGAACCCTAATGTAGATCTGAGATAAAGGGGGAGGTGCACTTAAAAGTGAGGATGATCAACGGTGGCGCGCCGGAGTTCTCTGGTCCAGTCAAGACGATGCAGCAGCCTGAGTTGATGAAGCAGTTGGAGGTCACGACGGCGGGACTCGAGTGCTAGTGCGGCTGTGTGAAGGAGGAAGACGAACGAGGAAGCAAGGGGAAAATGATAAAGACCCCTGTCCCTATTTATAAGGGGGTGAATACAAGGCATGCACGGGAATTTAGGAGGTCGAAATCATCATGTGGCTACATGGACACCTCGATTTTCGGGATGTTTATTAAGATAAGGATCAATTAAGATGTTTTGGGCCTCGTGCAGAGTTAATGCGAAATGACCTCATGGCAGTTTAAGAAGATTTTGGGAGCTGACGTCATGGCGGGTTACAACAAGTGATGCAGATTCTTACAAGTCAGATATTGAAGATTGATATGAACAAGTTCAAATCAACCTGGACTAATGTTGGGGATATAACTGCTGGGTATGAACCGCCGAAGAGGGGCCGGGTCATACCACTAATGACTAATCAATGAAGATGGCGGGTCATAGCAAGCCCGTTGATGGCCCAAGACCCAGAGGCGACTTAAGGCCCAAGAGGATGAACCACCATATGAATAACTTGTATTGTAAGGCAGTTTTAGTTAGTCACCGATCCGGTCACGTTGTCTATGAGCCGGTCGGGACTCCATAAGCCGCCGGGCGTCAACCTGTGTATATAAAGGGACAACCCGGCGACGATTTAGGGCAGGAAAGAAGAGATCGAGAACTAGGTCAAGCGGATTCGCTCCCTGGTAATCGAAGCCCAAGCAATACCACCCTACACTGGATTAGGCTTTTACCTCCACTGCAAGGGGCCGAACCAGTATAAACTCTCGGTGTCCCTTGTCCCGTTTAACCCCTTCAAGCTAACTACATTGCGATGGCTCCACACCTAAGTCCTTATGCTAGGACATCTGACCTGACAATTCCACGACAATCGTGATCGGATCGCGAATAGTAGGACTACATCATGTTATATAGACTTCCACTAAGAAATCTACAAGGGTATGTAAATGCTCTCCCCCTCTCGTAGTTATGCATCTCCATGGATAGATCTTGCATGTGTGTAGATTTTTTTCCATGCAACATTACCCAACAGTGGCATCATGAGCCAGGTCTATGCATAGATGATATGCACAAGTAGAACACAAAGGAGTTATGGGCGGTGATGTTCATATTGCTTACCTTGAATGTCTTATTTTGATTCGGCGGTATTGTGGGATGAAGCGGCTCGGACCAACCTTACATGTCCACATACATGAGACTGGTTCCACCGACTAACATGCAACTTGTTTTGCATAAGGTGGCTGGCGTGTGTCTGTCTCTCCCACTTTAGTTGAATCTGATTTGACTACAGCGGTCCTTGCATAAGGTCAAATAGAAACTTGACAATCATCGTTGTGGTTTTGCATAGGTAAGAATGGTTCTTGCTAGTTGCCCGTAGCAACCATGAAAAACTTGCAACAACAAAGTAGAGGACGTCTAACTTGTTTTGCAAGGTCTGTTGTGATGTAATATGGCCAAGACGTGATCTGATATATGTTGATGTATGAGATGGTCATATTTTGTAATAAGTTCACGACTTGCATGTCGATGAGTACGACAACTGACATGAGCCATAGGGTTGTCTTTAACTTATTGTATGACCTACGTGTCAATCACTAAGCGCCATGTAATTGCTTACTTTATCACTATGTGTTAGCAATAGTTGGTGAGACGACCCCGACGCAACAATGGAGATCAAGGTGTCGCACCGGTGATGATGGAGATCATGCCATTTCTTTGGAGATCGAGATCAAAAGCACAAGATGATGATGGCCATATCATGTTTATCCCTTTTGCATCTTATTTTGCTTAGAACGATGGTAGCATTATAAGATGAACCCTTCACTTGATTTTAAGATAAAAGTGTTCTCCCCGAATATGCACCGTTGCTAAAGTTCTTTGTTTCAAAGCAACTCATGATGATCAGGTGTGATAGACTCTACATTCACATACAACAGGTGTAAGATAGTTTTGCACATGCAGGATACTTGGGTTAAACTTGACGAGCCTAGCATGTATAGACATGGTCTCGGAACACTGAAGATTGAAAGGTCGAACATGAGTCATATAGTAGATATGATCAACATGGAGATGTTCACCATTGAAGACTACCCCATCTTACGTGATGATCAGACATGGGTTAGTTGATTTGGATCATGTATCACTTAGACAACTTGAGGGAAGTTGATTTAAGTGGGAGTAGTAATTTGATTAATTGAACTAAATTTACCATGAACTTAGTCCTTATAGTCTTTGCAAATCTATGTTGTAAATCAATGGCCCGTGCTACCGTTCCCTTAAATTTTGATGCGTTCCTAGAAAAAGCTAAGTTGAAATATGATGGTAGCAACTACACGGACTGGGTCCGTAACTTGAGGATTATCCTCATTGTTGCACAGAAGAATTATGTCCTTGATGCACCGCTAGGTGGCACACCTGCTGCAGGAGTTGATGCTGATGTTTTTGAACGCCACAAAGAATATGAGATGTTCCAAGAGTTGAAGTTATTTCAAGAAAATGCCCAGGTTGAGAGATATGAAGTCTCCAACAAGTTCTTTAGCTCTAAGATGGAGGAGAATAGTTCTGTCAGTGAGCACATACTTAGAATGTCTGGGTGCCACAACCACTTGCAGTTGGGAATTGATCTTCCAGCTGAGAGTGTTATTTATAGAGTTCTTCAGTCACTTCTACCAAGCTACAAAGGCTTCGTGATGAACTATAATATGCAAGGGATGGAGAAAACAATTCCCCAGCTCTTCGCCATGCTTAAGGCCGTGGAGGTAGAAATCAAGAAAGAGCATCAAGTGTTGATGGTTAACAAGACCACCAGTTTTAAGAAAAGGGTAAGGGGAAGATGGGGAACTTTAAGAAGAATGGCAAGCAAGTTGCTGCTCCTATGAAGAAGCCCAAAGCTGGACCCAAGTCTGAGAGTGAGTGCTTCTACTGCAAGCGGAACTGCCCCAAGTACTTGGCAGATAAGAAGGATGGCAAAGTGAACAAAGGTATATTTGATATACATGTTATTGATGTGTACCTTACTAATGCTCATGGTAGCACCTATGTATTTGATACTGGTTCGATTGCTCTTATTTGCAACTCGAAACATGAGCTGCAGAATAAACGAAGATCGGCTAAGGATGAGGTGACGATGAGCATCGAGAATGGTTCCAAGGTTGATGTCATCGCCGCCGGCACACGACTGTTGGGGAACGTTGCAGAAAATAAAAATTTTCCTACGGTTTCACCAAGATCAATCTATGAGTTCATCTAGCAACGAGAGAGAGGAGTGCATCTACATACCCTTGTAGATCGAGCGGAAGCGTTCAAGAGAACGGGGTTGAGGGAGTCGTACTCGTCATGATCCAAATCACCGGAGATCCTAGCGCCGAACGGACGGCACCTCCATGTTCAACACACGCACGGTCAGCGTGACGTCTCCTCCTTCTTGATCCAGCAAGGGGGAAGGAGAGGTTGATGAAGATCCAGCAGCACGACGGCGTGGTGGTGGATGCAGCAGGGATCCCGGCAGGGCTTCGCCAAGCGTCTGCGGGAGGGAGAGGTGTAGCAAGGGGAAAGGGAGGCGCCAAGTGCAAGGGTGCGGCTGCCCTCCCTCCCCCCCTCTATATATAGGGTCCCCAGGGGGGGCGCCGGCCCTAGGAGATGGGATCTCCTAGGGGGGGGCGGCGGCCAAGGGGGGTGCCTTGCCCCCCAAGGCAAGTGGAGGCGCCCCCTCCCCTAGGGTTCCCAACCCTAGGCGTAGGGGGGCCCAAGGGGGGCGCACCAGCCCACCGGGGGCTGGTTCCCCTCCCACTTCAGCCCATGGGGCCTCCGGGATGGGTGGCCCCACCAGGTGGACCCCCGGGACCCTTCTGGTGGTCCCGATACAATACCGGTGACCCCCGAAACTTTCCCGATGGCCGAAACTCGACTTCCCATATATAATTCTTTACCTCCGGACCATTCCAGAACTCCTCGTGACGTCTGGGATGTCATCCGGGACTCCGAACAACTTTCGGTTTGCTGCATATTAATATCTCTACAACCCTAGTGTCACCGAACCTTAAGTGTGTAGACCCTACGGGTTCGGGAGACACGTAGACATGACCGAGATGGCTCTCCGGTCAATAACCAACAGCGGGATCTGGATACCCATGTTGGCTCCCACATGCTCCTCGATGATCTCATCGGATGAACCACGATGTCGAGGATTCAAGCAACCACGTATATAATTCCCTTTGTCAATCGGTATGTTACTTGCCCGAGATTCGATCGTCGGTATCCCAGTACCTCGTTCAATCTCATTGCCGGCAAGTCACTTTACTCGTACCGTAATGCATGATCCCGTGACCAGACACTTGGTCACTTTGAGCTCATTATGATGATGCATTACCGAGTGGGCCCAGGGATACCACTCCGTCATACGGAGTGACAAATCCCAATCTCGATCCGTGTCAACCCAACAGACACTTTTGGAGATACCCATAGTATACCTTTATAGTCACCCAGATACGTTGTGACATTTGGTACACCCAAAGCACTCCTACGGTACCCGGGAGTTACACGATCCCATGGTCTAAGGAAAAGATATCTGACATTGGAAAAGCTCTAGCAAACGAACTACACGATCTTGTGCTATGCTTAGGATTGGGTCTTGTCCATCACATCATTCTCCTAATGATGTGATCGCGTTATCAATGACATCCAATGTCCATAGTCAGGAAACCATGACTATCTGTTGATCAACGGGCTAGTCAACTAGAGGCTCACTAGGGACATATTGGTCTATGTATTCACACATGTATTACGATTTTCAGATAACACAATTATAGCATGAATAAAAGACAATTATCATGAACAAGGAAATATAATAATAATCCTTTTATTATTGCCTCTAGGGCATATTTCCAACAGTCTCCCACTTGCACTAGAGTCAATAATCTAGTTACATTGTGATGAATCGAACACCCATAGAGTTCTGGTGTTGATCATGTTTTGCTCGCGGAAGAGGTTTAGTCAACGGATCTGCGACATTCAGATCCGTATGTAATTTGCAAATATCTATGTCTCCATCTTGAACATTTTCACGGATGGAGTTGAAACGACACTTGATGTGCCTAGTCTTCTTGTGAAACCTGGGCTCCTTGGCAAGGGCAATAGCTCCAGTGTTGTCACAGAAGAGAGTGATCGGCCCGACGCATTGGGTATGACTCCTAGGTCGGTGATGAACTCCTTCATCCATATTGCTTCATGCGCTGCCTTCGAGGCTGCCATGTACTCCGCTTCACATGTAGATCTCGCCACGATGCTCTGCTTGCAACTGCACCAGCTTACTGCTCCACGATTCAACATGTACACGTATCCGGTTTGTGACTTAGAGTCATCCAGATCCGTGTCGAAGCTAGCGTCGACGTAACCCTTTACGACGAGCTCTTCGTCACCTCCATAAACGAGAAACATGTCCTTTGTCCTTTTCAGGTACTTCAAGATATTCTTGACCGCTGTCCAGTGTACCTTGCCGGGATTACTTTGGTATCTTCCTACCAAACTTACGACAAGGTTTACATCAGGTCTGGTACACAGCATGGCATACATAATAGATCCTATGGCTGAGGCATAGGGGATGACACTAATCTCTTCTTTATCTTCTGCCGTGGTCGGGCATTGAGCCGAGCTCAATCTCACACCTTGCAATACAGGCAAGAACCCTTTCTTGGACTGATCCATATTGAACTTCTTCAATATCTTATCAAGGTATGCGCTTTTGTGAAAGACCTATGAGGCGTCTCGATCTATCCCTATAGATCTTGATGCCTAATATGTAAGCAGCTTCTCCAAGGTCCTTCATTGAAAAACACTTATTCAAGTAGGCCTTAATGCTGTCCAAAAGTTCTATATCATTTCCCATCAAAAGTATGTCATCTACATATAATATGAGAAATGCTACAGAGCTCCCACTCACTTTCTTGTAAACGCAGGCTTCTCCATAAGTCTGCATAAACCCAAACGCTTTCATAATCTCATCAAAGCGAATGTTCCAACTCCGAGAGGCTTGCACCAGCCCATAAATGGATCGCTGGAGCTTGCATACCTTGTTAGCATTTTTAGGATTGATGAAACCTTCCGGCTGCATCATATACAGTTCTTCCTTAAGATAGCCGTTAAGGAATGCCGTTTTGACGTCCATCTGCCATCATAATCATAGTATGCGGCAATTGCTAACATGATTCGGATGGACTTCAGCTTTGCTACGGGAGAGAAAGTCTCATCGTAGTCAACCCCTTGAACTTGCCGATAACCCTTAGCGACAAGTTGAGCTTTATAGACGGTAACATTACCATCTGCGTCCGTCTTCTTCTTAAAGATCCATTTGTTTTATATCGCTCGCCGATCATCGAGCAAGTCTGTCAAAGTCCATACTTTGTTTTCATACATGGTTCTATCTCGGATTGCATGGCTTCAAGGCATTTGTTGGAATATGGGCCCACCATCGCTTCTTCATAGTTCGAAGGTTCACCGTTGTCTAACAACATGATTTCCAGGACAGGGTTGCCATACCACTCTGGTGTGGAACGTGTCCTTGTGGACCTACGAAGTTCAGTAGCAACTTGATCCGAAGTACCTTGATCATCATCATTAATTTCCTCTCCAGTCGGTGTAGGCATCACATGAACATTTTCCTGAGCTGCACTACTTTCCGGTTCAAGAGGTAGTACTTCATCGAGTTCTACTTTCCTCCCACTTACTCTATTTGAGAGAAACTCTTTTTCCAGAAAGGATCCATTCTTGGCAACAAGGATCTTGCCTTCGGATCTAAGGTAGAAGGTATACCCCAATGGTTTCCTTAGGTTATCCTATGAAGACGCATTTTTCCGACTTGGGTTCGAGCTTTTCAGGTTGAAGTTTCTTGACATAAGCATCACATCCCCAAAATTTTAGAAACGACAGATTAGGTTTCTTCCCAAACCATAATTCATACGGTGTCGTCTCAACGGATTTAGATGGAGCCCTATTTAAAGTGAATGTAGCTGTCTCTAGAGCGTATCCCCAAAATGATAGCGGTAAATCGGTAAGAGACATCATAGATCGTACCATATCCAATAGAGTGCGATTACGACATTCGGACACACCATTACGCTGAGGTGTTCCAGGCGGCGTGAGTTGTGAAACGATTCCAGATTTCCTTAAGTGCGTACCAAATTCGTGACTTAAATATTCTCCTCAACGATCTGATCATAAAAACTTTATTTTTCGGCCACGTTGATTCTCTACTTCATTCTGAAATTCCTTGAACTTTTCAAAGGTCTCAGACTTATGTTTCATCAAGTAGACATACCCATATCTACTCAAGTCATCAGTGAGAGTGAGAACATAACGATATCCTCCGTGAGCCTCAATGCTCATTGGACCACACACATCAGTATGTATGATTTCCAATAGGTTGGTTGCTCGCTCCATTGTTCCGGAGAACGGAGTCTTGGTCATTTTGCCCATGAGGCATGGCTCGCATGTGTCAAATGATTCATAATCGAGAGACTCTAAAAGTCCATTAGCATGGAGCTTCTTCATGCGCTTGACACTAATGTGACCAAGACGGCAGTGCCACAAGTATGTGGGACTATCGTTATCAACTTTACATCTTTTGGTATTCACACTATGAATATGTGTAACATCACATTCGAGATTCATTAAGAATAAACCATTGACCATCGGGGCATGACCATAAAACATATCTCTCATATAAATAGAACAACCTTTATTCTCGGATTTAAATGAGTAACCATCTCGTATTAAACGAGATCCAGATACAATGTTCATGCTCAAACTTGGCACTAAATAACAATTATTGAGGTTTAAAACTAATCCCGTAGGTAAATGTAGAGGTAGCGTGCCGACGGCGATCACATCGACCTTGGAACCATTCTCGACGCGCATCGTCACCTCGTCATTCGCCAGTCTCCGCTTATTCCACAGCTCCTGCTTTGAATTACAAATATGAGCAACGACACTGGTATCAAATACCTAGGAGCTACTACGAGCACTGGTAAGGTACACATCAATTACATGTATATCACATATACCTTTAGTGTTGTCGGCCTTCTTGTCCGCTAAGTATTTGGGGCAGTTCCGCTTCCAGTGACCCTTCCCTTTGCAATAAAAGCACTCAGTCTCAGGCCTGGGTCCATTCTTTGACTTCTTCCCGGCAACTGGCTTACCGGGCGCGGCAACATCCTTGCCGTCCTTCTTGAAGTTCTTCTTACCCTTGCCTTTCTTGAACTTAGTGGTTTTATTGACCATCAACACTTGGTGTTCCTTTTTGATTTCTACCTCTACTGACTTCAGCATTAAAAATACTTTAGGAATAGTTTTCACCATCCCCTGCATATTATAGTTCATCACAAAGCTCTTGTAGCTCGGTGGGAGCGACTGAAGGATTCTGTTAATGACCGCCTCGTCCGGGAGGTTAATGTCCAGCTGGGACAGGCGGTTGTGCAACCCAGAAATTTTGAGTATGTGCTCACTGACAGAACTATTTTCCTCCATCTTACAACTATAGAACTTGTCGGAGACATCATATCTCTCGACCCGTGCATGAGCTTGGAAAACCATTTTCAGCTCCTCGAACATCTCATATGCTCCATGTTGCTCAAAAACGCTTTTGGAGCCCCGGTTCTAAGCTGTAAAGCATGCTGCACTGAACGAGGGAGTAATCATCAGCACGTGACTTCCAAGCGTTCATAACGTCTTGGTTCTCTGGGATGTGTGCTTCACCTAGCGGTCCATCTAGGACGTATGCTTTCTTGGCAGCTATGAGGATGATCCTCAGGTTCCGGACCCAGTCCGTATAGTTGCTACCATCATCTTTCAGCTTGGTTTTCTCTAGGAACGCGTTGAAGTTCATGTTGACATGAGCGTTGGCCATTCGATCTACAAGACATTTTTGCAAAGATTTTAGACTAAGTTCATGATAATTAAGTTCATCTAATCAAATTATTTAATGAACTCCCACTCAGATTAGACATCCCTCTAGTCATCTAAGTGTTACATGATCCGAGTCGACTAGGCCGTGTCCGATCATCACGTGAGACGGACTAGTCATCATCGGTGAACATCTCCATGTTGATCGTATCTTCCATACGACTCATGTTCGACCTTTCGGTCTCTGTGTTCCGAGGCCATGTCTGTACATGCTAGGCTCGTCAAGTTAACCTAAGTGCTTTTCATGTGTAAATCTGTCTTACACCCGTTGTATGTGAACGTTAGAATCTATCACACCCGATCATCACGTGGTGCTTCGAAACAACGAACTGTCGCAACGGCGCATAGTTAGGGGGAACACTTTCTTGAAATTATTATGAGGGATCATCTTATTTACTACCGTCGTTCTAAGTAAACAAGATGCAAAAACATGATAAACATCACATGCAATCAAATAGTAGTGACATGATATGGCCAATATCATATAGCTCCTTTGATTTCCATCTTCGGGGCTCCATGATCATCTCCGTCACCGGCATGACACCATGATCTCCATCATCGTGTCTCCATGAAGTTGCTTGACAACTATTACTTCTACTACTATAGCTAACGGTTTAGCAATAAAGTAAAGTAATTACATGGCGTTAAATCATTGACACACATGTCATACAATAATTAAGACAACTCCTATGGCTCCTGCCGGTTGTCATACTCATCGACATGCAAGTTGTGATTCCTATTACAAGAACATGATCTCATACATCACAATATATCATTCATCATTCATCACAACTTTTTGGCCATATCACATCACAAAACAATTGCTGCAAAAACAAGTTAGACGTCCTCTAATTGTTGTTGCATCTTTTACGTGGCGGCAATAGGGTTCTAGCAAGAACATTTTCTTACCTACGAAAAAGCCACAATGTGATTTGTCAACTTCTATTTACCCTTCATAAGGACCCTTTTCATCGAATCCGCTCCAACTAATTGGGAGAGACAGACACCCGCTAGCCACTTATGCAACTAGTGCATGTCGGTCGGTGGAACCTGTCTCACGTAAGCGTACGTGTAAGGTCGGTCCGGGCCGCTTCATCCCACAATACCGCTGAAGCAAAATAAGACTAGTAGTGGCAAGGAAGTTGACAACATCTACGCCCACAACAGATTTGTGTTCTACTCGTGCAAAGAGAACTACGCATAGACCTAGCTCATGATGCCACTCTTGGGGAACGTTGCAGAAAATAAAAATTTTCCTACGGTTTCACCAAGATCAATCTATGAGTTCATCTAGCAACAAGAGAGAGGAGTGCATCTACATACCCTTGTAGATCGAGCGGAAGCGTTCAAGAGAACGGGGTTGAGGGAGTCGTACTCGTCGTGATCCAAATCACCGGAGATCCTAGCGCCGAACGGACGACACCTCCATGTTCAACACACGTACGGTGAGCGTGACGTCTCCTCCTTCTTGATCCAGCAAGGGGGAAGGAGAGGTTGATGAAGATCAAGCAGCACGACGGCGTGGTGGTGGATGCAGCAGGGATCCCGGCAGGGCTTCGCCAAGCGTCTGCGGGAGGGAGAGGTGTAGCAAGGGGAAAGGGAGGCGCCAAGTGCAAGGGTGCGGCTTCCCTCCCTCCCCCCCTCTATATATAGGGTCCCCAGGGGGGTGCCGGCCCTAGGAGATGGGATCTCCTAGGGGGGCGGCGGCCAAGGGGGGTGCCTTGCCCCCCAAGGCAAGTGGAGGCGCCCCCTCCCCTAGGGTTCCCAACCCTAGGCGCAGGGGGGCCCAGGGGGGGCTCACCAGCCCACCAGGGGCTGGTTCCCCTCCCACTTCAGCCCATGGGGCCCTCCGGGATGGGTGGCCCCACCCGGTGGACCCCCGGGACCCTTCCGGTGGTCCCGGTACAATACCGGTGACCCCCAAAACTTTCTCGATGGCCGAAACTCGACTTCCCATATATAATTCTTTACCTCCGGACCATTTAGGAACTCCTCGTGACGTCCAGGATCTCATCCGAGACTCCGAACAACTTTCGGTTTGCTGCACACTAATATCTCTACAACCCTAGCGTCACCGAACATTAAGTGTGTAGACCCTACGGGTTCGGGAGACACGTAGACATGACCGAGATGGCTCTCCGGTCAATAACCAATAGTGGGATCTGGATACCCATGTTGGCTCCCACATGCTCCTCGATGATCTCATCGGATGAACCACGATGTCGAGGATTCAAGCAACCCCGTATACAATTCCCTTTGTCAATCGGTATGTTACTTGCCCGAGATTCGATCGTCGATATCCCAATACCTCATTCAATCTCGTTACCGGCAAGTCACTTTACTCGTACCATAATGCATGATCCCGTGACCAGACACTTGGTCACTTTGAGCTCATTATGATGATGCATTACCGAGTGGGCCCAAAGATACCTCTCCGTCATACGGAGTGACAAATCCTAGTCTCGATCCGTCTCAACCCAATAGACACTTTCGGAGATACCCATAGTAGAACTTTATAGTCACCCAGTTACGTTGTGACGTTTGGTACACCAAAGCACTCCTACGATATCCGGGAGTTACACGATCTCATGGTCTAAGGAAAGGATACTTGACATTGGAAAAGCTCTAGCAAACGAACTACACGATCTTGTGCTATGCTTAGGATTGGGTCTTGTCCATCACATCATTCTCCTAATGATGTGATCGCATTATCAATGACATCCAATGTCCATAGTCAGGAAACCATGACTATCTGTTGATCAACGGGCTAGTCAACTAGAGGCTCACTAGGGACATATTGGTCTATGTATTCACACATGTATTACGATTTCCGGATAACACAATTATAGCATGAATAAAAGACAATTATCATGAACAAGGAAATATAATAATAATCCTTTTATTATTGCCTCTAGGGCATATTTCCAACAACTACCTCTACATCTACCTTCGGGATTAGTTTTAGACCTCAGTACTTGTTATTTGGTGCTAGCGTTGAGCATGAACATAATATCTGGATCTTGTTTATTGTGTGAAGGTTATTTATTTAAGTCAAATAATAATGGTTATTCTATTTCTATGAGTAACATCTTTTATGGTCATGTGCTACCTCTTGAGCTTGCGTTGGTTTTTTCCTTGAAGAGGAAAGGGTTATGTAGCAAAGTAGAGTAAGTATTTCCCTCAGTTTGAGAACCAAGGTATCAATCTAGTAGGAGACAACACACAAGTCACTGAATACCTGCACAAACAATCAACAAACTTGCACCCAACGCGATAAAGGGGTTGTCAATCCCTTCACGGTTACTTGCAAGAGTGAGATCTGATAGAGATAGATAAACGGTAAAGTAAATATTTTTGGTATTTTTGGTTTATAGATCGGAAAGTAAAAGATTGCAAAGTAGTAGATTGGAAATTAATAAGATGGAAAAGAGAACTTGTATGATGGAAAAGAGACCCGGGGCCAGAGGTTTCACTAGTGGCGTCTCTCAAGATAGCAAATAATATGGTGGGTGAACAAATTACTGCCGAGCAATTGATAGAAGAGCGCATAATTATGACGATATCTAAGGCAATGATCATGAACATAGGCATCACGTCCGTGTCAAGTAGACCGAAACGATTCTGCATCTACTACTATTACTCCACACATCGACCGACTCATGCCTGCATCTAGAGTATTAAGTTCATAAAGAACAGAGTAACACATTAAGTAAGATGACATGATGTAGAGGAATTAACTCAAGCAATATGATGAAAACCCCATCTTTTTATCCTTGATGGCAACAATACAATACGTGCCTTGCTGCCCCTACTGTCATTGGGAAAGGACACCGCAAGATTGAAAACAAAACTAAGCACTTCTCCCATTGCAAGAAAAAACAATCTAGTAGGCCAAACTAAACCGATAATTCGAAGAGACTTGCAAATATATCAAATCATGCATATAAGAATTCAGAGAAGACTCAAATAATATTCATAGATAATCTAATCATAAATCCACAATTCATCGGATCTCGGCAAACACACCGCAAAAGAATATTACATCGAATAGATCTCCAAGAACATCGAGGAGAACATGGTATTGAGAATCAAATAGAGAGAAGAAGCCATCTAGCTACTAGCTATGGACCCATAGGTCTGTGGTAAACTACTCACGCTTCATCGAAAGGGCAATGGTGTTGATGTAGAAGCCCTATGTGATCGAATTTCCCTCCGACAGGACGTGAGAAAAGACCCCTAGATGGGATCTCATAGGTACAAAAGGTTGCGGCAGTGGAAAAGTGTTTTCGTGGGTCCCCCTGATGGTTTTGGGGTATAAGAGTATATATGGGAGAAAGAATTAGGTGAGGAGAGCTCCGAGGGGCCCACGAGGTAGGGGGCGCGCCCTCCACCCTCGTGGCCGCCTCGTTGCTTCTCTGACTTCAACTCCAAGTCTCCTGGTTTGCTTCTGGTCCAAGAAAGATCATCGTGAAAGTTTTGTTCTGTTTGGTACCCCTTTTCCGTGAAAGTCTAAAATAGGCAAAAAATTAGAAACTGGCACTGGGCTCTAGGTTAATAGGTTAGTCCCAAAAATAATATAAAATAGCATATAAATGCATAGAAAACATCCAAAATAGATAAAATAATAGCATGGAACTATCCAAAATTATAGACACGTTGGAGACATATCAAGCATCCCCAAGATTAATTCCTGCTCGTCCTCGAGTAGGTAAATGATAAAAACAAAATTTTTGATGTGGAATGCTACCTAACATATTTATCCATGTAATTCTCTTTATTGTGGCATGAATGTTCAGATCCGAAAGATTCAAAACAAATGTTTAATATTGACATAAAAACAACAATACTTCAAGCATACTAACAAGGAAATTAGGTCTTCTCAAAATAACATGGCCAAAGAAAGCTTATCCCTACAAAATCATATAGTCTGGCTATGCACCATCTTCATCACGCAGAATACTCAAATCATGCACAACCCTGATGACAAGCCAAGTAATTGTTTCATACTTTTGATGTTCTCAAACCTTTTCAACTTTCACACAATACATGAGCGTGAACCATGGATGTAGCACTATGGCGGAAGAGAATATGGTGGTTGTGGAGAAGACAAAAAGAGGGAGATATTCTCACATCAACTAGGTGTATCAATGGGCTATGGAGAAGCCCATCACTAGATATCAATGTGAGTGAGTAGGGATTGCCATGCAACGGGTGCACTAGAGCTATAAGTGTATGAAAGCTCAAAAAGAAACTAAGTGGGTGTGCATTCAACTTGCTTGCTCATGAAGACCTATGGCATTTGAGGAAACCAAGTTCTATAATGAAAAGTTCCCACTAGTATATGAAAGTGACAAAATAAGAGACTCTCTATCATGAAGAGCATGGTGCTACTTTGAAGCACAAGTGTGGAAAAAGGATAGTAACAAGGCCCCTTCTCTCTTTTTCTCTCATTTTTTCTCATTTTTTTCATTTTCTCTTTTTTTTCTTGGCTTCTTTGGTCTCTTTTTTAATTTTGGCTTCTTTGGCCTCTTTTTTTATTTCCTCACATGGGACAATGCTCTAATGATGATGATCATCACACTTCTGTTTACTTAAAACTCGAAAAATTACAACTCAATGCTTAGAACAAAATATGACTCTATGTGAATGCCTCCGGCGGTGTACCGGGATGTGCAATCAATCAAGATTGACATGTATGAAAGAATTATGAAAGGTGGCTTTGCCACAAAAACAATGTCAACTACATGATCATGCAAAGAAATATGACAATGATGAAACGTGTCATAATAAATGGAACGGTGGAAAGTTGCATGGCAATATATCTCGTAATGGCCATGGAAATGCCATAATGGGTAGGTATGGTGGCTGTTTTGAGGAAGGTATATGGTGGGCGTATGGTACCGGCAAAAGTTGCGCGGCACAAGAGAGGCTAGCAATGACGGAAAGGCGAGAGTGCATATAATCGATGGACTCAACATTAGTCATAAAGAACTCACATACTTATTGCAATAATCTATTAGTCATCGAAGCGAAGTACTACGTGCATGCTCCTAGGGGGATAGATTGGTAGGAAAAGACCATCACTCCTCCCTGACCGCCACTTATAAGGAAGACAATCAATAAACACTTCATGCTCCAACTTCGTTACACAACGGTTCACCATACGTGCATGCTACGGGAATCACAAACCTCAACAGAAGTACTTCTCAAATTCACAATTACTCCACTAGCATGACTCTAATATCACCATCTTCATATCTCAAAACAATCATAAAGAATCAAACTTCTCACAGTATTGAATGCACTTTATATGAAAGTTTTTATTATATCCCTCTTGGATGCCTATCATATTGGGAATAAATTTATAACCAAAGCAAATTACCATGCTGTTCTAAAATAATCTCAAAATAATATAAGTGAAGCATGAGAGTTCATAAATTTCTATAAAATAAGGCCACCACCGTGCTCTAAAAAGATATAAGTGAAGCACTAGAGCAATATTGCCTAGCTCAAAAGATATAAGTGAAGCACATAGAGTATTCTAATAAATCATGATTCATGCATGTCTATCCCAAAAGGAGTGTACAGCAAGGATGATTGTGGTAAAATAAAAAGCAAAGACTCAAATCATACAAGACGCTCCAAGCAAAACACATATCATGTGGTGAATAAAAATATAGCCTCAAGTAAAGTTACCGATAGATGAAGACGAAAGAGGGGATGCCTTCCGGGGCATCCCCAAGCTTAGTCTTTTGGTTGTCCTGGAATATTACCTTGGGGTGCCTTGGGCATCCCCAAGCTTAGGCTCTTGCCACTCCTTATTCCATAGTCCATCAAATCCTTACCCAAAACTTTAAAACTTCACAACACAAAACTCAAGAGAAAATCTCATGAGCTTCGTTAGTATAAGAAAATAAATCACCACTTTAAGGTACTTTTGCAAACTCATTCTTTATTTATATTGGTGTAATATTTACTGTATTCCAACTTTTCTGTGGTTCGTACCCCCTGATACTACCCATAGATTCATCAAAGTAAGCAAATAACACATAGAAAACAGAATCTGTCAAAAGCAGAACAGTCTGTAGCAATCTGTAACTCTCGAATACTTCTGTAACTCCAAAAATTCTGAAAAAACAGGATAACCAGGGCAATTTGTGCACCAATCCAGAGCAAAAAGATTCAGATCAAAAGCACATTTCAATAAAATTCTATAAATTATTTACTGGGTGCAAAAGTTTCTGTTTTTCAGCAGGATCAACACAACTATCACCGTAAGCTATCCTAAATTGAGGGACGTGAGGAATTTGTCTATTAATCTTCTGCAAAAAGAATCAACTCAAAAGCACTCTTCTATAAAAAATGAGAGCTAATCTCGTGAGCACAAAGTTTCTGTTTTTTACAGCAAGATCGAGTTAACTTTCACCCAAGTCTTCCCAAAGGTTCTACTTGGCACAAACACTAATTAATAAAATAAAAACACATCTAACCAGAGTCTAGATGAATTACTTATTACTAAACAGGAACAAAAATAAAATTGGGTTTCCTCCCAACAAGTGTTATCGTTTAACGCCCTTAGCTAGTCATAAAACACAAATAGATCTAGATATTATCATCTTTGGTATGCAATCTATAAGTGGCTCTCATAATAGATTCATATGGCAATTTAATTTTCTTCCAAGAAAAGTGTTTCATGCCTTTCCTTAACGGAAATTGGAATCTAATGTTTCCTTCTTTCATATCAATAATTGCACCAATCGTTCTAAGGAAAGGTCTACCAAGAATAATAGGACATGTAGGATTGCAATCTATATCAAGAACAATGAAATCTACCGACACATAATTCCTATTTGCGACAATAAGAACATCATTAATCTTTCCCATAGGTTTCTTAATGGTTGAATCCGCAAGATGCAAATTTAAAGAACAATCATCAAATTCACGGAAACCTAACACATCACATGAAGTTTCTAGAATCGTAGAAATGCTAACACCCAAATCACACAAAGCATGGCACTCATAATATTTAATCTTAATCTTAATAGTAGGTTCCCACTAATCATAAAGTTTTCTAGGGATAGAAACTTCCAATTCAAGCTTTTCTTCAAAAGATTGCATCATGGCATCAACGATATGTTTAGTGAAAGCTTCGTTTTGATTATAAGCATGAGGAGAATTCAACACGGATTGCAACAAGGAAATACAATCTATTAAAGAACAATTGTCATAATTAAATTCCTTGAAATCCAAAAGAGTGGGTTCACTGCTACTTAAAGTCTTGACCTCTCCAATTCCACTTTTATCAATTTTTGCATCTAGATCTAAAAACTCCTAATCATAGGGATGCCTTTTAACTAAAGTTGACTTATCTACAGTCCCATCTTTATCAAGATTTATATTTGAAAACAAAGATCCAATAGGAGTCACATCAATCACTTTTAGATCTTCACCATTATTCTCATGAAAACTAGATGAACACGCAAACCAATCCTTTTTAGCACGCATCTTAGCGGTTCTTTCTTTACACTCATCAATGAAAATTCTCATGGCTTTGAGAGACTCATTGATATCATTCTTAGGTGGAATAGATCTAAGTTTCAAAGAATCAACATCAAGAGAAATTTTATCCACGTTCCTAGCCAAATCATCGATCTTGAGAAATTTTTCTTCAATTTGCAATTCTTTTGCAAACTCATAAATTCTTTAACACTATTCTCAAAATCAAAGGGCATCTTATTAAAATTTCCATAAGAATTGTTGTAGGAATTACCATACTTATTAGAGGAATTACTAGGAAACGTCCTAGGATTAAAATTACATCTATACGCGTTATTACCAAAATTGTTCCTACCAACAAAATTCACATCCATAGATTCATTATTATTCTCAATCAAAGTGGAAAAAGGCATATCATTAGGATCAAAATAAGCACTCTTACTAGCAAATAATTTCAGAAGTTCATCCATCTTTCCACTCAAAACATTAATCTCTTCAATCGCATGCACTTTTTTACTAGTGGATCTTTCAGTGTGCCACTGAAAATAATTAGCCATGATATTATCTAGGAGTTTAGTAGCTTCTCCTAAAGTAATTTCCATAGAAGTGCCTCCTGCGGCCGAATCTAAAAGATTTCTAGAAGCAAAATTCAATCCGACATAATTTTTTGTATAATCATCCACAAATTCAAACCATGTGTAGGGAAATTTCGTATCATCAATTTCATCCTCTCCCAAGATTGTGCAACATGCTCATGATCAAGTTGCTTAAAATTCATAATATCATTCCTAAGGGAGATGATCTTAGCGGGAGGAAAATAATTAGAGATGAAAGCATCTTTACACTTGTTCCACGAATTAATACTATTTTTAGGCAAATATGAAAACCAAGTTTTAGCACGATCTCTAAGCGAAAATGGGAATAGCTTCAATTTAACAATATCATTATCCACATCTTTCTTCTTTTGCATATCGCACAAATCAACGAAATTGCTTAGATGGGATGTGGCATCTTCACTAGGAAGGCTAGAAAATTCATCTTTCATAACAAGATTCAGCAAAGCGACATTAATTTCACAAGATTCAGCATTAGTAGTGGGAGAAATCGGAGTACTAATAAAATCATTATTGTTCGGGTTGGAAAAGTCACACAATTTGGTATTATCTTGAGCCATTGTGAGAAAGCAAGCAATCCAACACTCGAGCACACAAACAGCAAGCGAACGAAAGAGGGACGGAGAAAAGGCAAATCTTTCCAAAAATTATTTCAGAGGTGGGGGAGAGGAAAACGAGAGGCGAATGGCGAATAATGTAATGAGGGTACTTGGTATGGCTTGACTTGGCGTAGATCTCCCCGACAACGATGCCAGAAATTCTTCCTGCTACCTCTTTATTGGGGAACGTAGTAATTCCAAAAATTTCCTACGATCACGCAAGATCTATCTAGGAGATGCATAGCAACGAGACTGGAGAGTGTGTCCACGTACCCTCGTAGACCGAAAGCGGAAGCGTTTAGAAATGCAGTTGATGTAGTCGAATGTCTTCATGATCCAACCAATTCAAGTATCGAACGTACGGCACCTCCGTATTCAACACATGTTCAACACGATGACGTCCCTCGTGCTCTTGATCCAGTTGAGGATGAGGGAGAGTTCCGTAACCACGACGGCGTGGCGACGGTGATGATGAAGTTACCGGCGCAGGGCTTCGCCTAAGCACTACGACGATATGACCGAGGTGTTAAACTATGGAGGGGGCACCGCACACGGCTAAGAGATTGTCTGTTGTGCTTTGGGGTGCCACCCTACCCCCGTATATAATGGAGGGAGGGAGGAGGTGGCCAGCCTAGAGAGGCGCACCAAAAGGGGGAGTCCTACTAGGACTCCCAGTCCTAGTAGGAGTCCCCCTTCCTTTTCGGAGTAGGAGAAGGGGGAAGGGAAAGAGAGAGGGAAAACAAAAGGGGGGGCATGCCCCCTCCCCTAGTCCAATTCAGTTTGGCTAGGGGGGGCGCCACCTCCTGGCCGTCGGCCTCCTCTTCCCACTAAGGCCCATGAAGGCCCAATACTCTTCCGGGGGGTTCTGTTATTCTCCCGGTACTCCGGAAAATACCCGAATCACTCCAAAACCATTCCGGTGTCCGAATATAACCTTCCAATATATAAATATTTATGTCTCGACCATTTCGAGACTCCTCGTCATGTCCGTGATCTCATATGGGACTCCAAACAAACTTCGGTCATCAAATCACATAACTCATAATACAAATCGCCATCGAACGTTAAGCATGCGGACCCTACATGTTCAAGAACCATGTAGACATGATTGAGACACATCTCCGATCAATAACCAATAGCGGAACCTGGATGCTCATATTGGCTCCTACGTATTCTGTGAAGATCTTTATCGGTCAAGCGCATAACAACATACATTGTTCCCTTTATTATCAGTATGTTACTTGCCCGAGATTTGATCGTTGGTATCATCATACCTAGTTCAATCTCATTACCGGAAAGTCTCTTTACTCGTTCCGTAATGCATCATCCCGCAACTAACACATTATTCACATTGCTTGCAAGGCTTATAGTGATGAGCATTACCGAGAGGGCCTAGAGATACCTCTCCGATACATGGAGTGACAAATCCTAATCTCGATCTATGCCAACCCAACAAACACCTTCAGAGACACATGTAGAGCATCTTTATAATCACCCAGTTCCGTTTTGACATTTGATAGCACATAAGGTGTTCCTCCGATATTCGGGAGTTGCATAATCTCATAGTCAGAGGAACATGTATAAGTCATGAAGAAAGCAGTAGCAATAAAACTGTAACGATCATAATGCTGAGCTAACGGATGGGTCTTGTCCATCACATAATTCTCCTAATGATGTGATCCCATTCATCAAATGACAACACATGTCTATGGTTAGGAAACATAACCATCTTTGATTAACGAGCTAGTCAAGTAGAGGCATACTATGAACACTATGTATTGTATATGTATTCACACATGTACTAAGTTTCCGGTTAATACAATTCTAGCATGAATAATAAACATTTATCATGATATAAGGAAATATAAATAACAAATTTATTATTTCCTCTAGGGCATATTTCCTTCAGTCTCCCACTTGCACTAGAGACAATAATCTAGATTACAAAGTAATGATTCTAACACCCATGGAGTCTTGGTGCTAATCATGTTTTGCTCATGGTAGAGGCTTAGTCAACGGGTCTGCAACATTCAGATCCATATGTATTTTGCAAATTTTCTATGTCTACAATTCTCTGCATGGAGCTACTCTAGCTAATTGCTCCCACTTTCAATATGTATCCAGATTGAGACTCAGAGTCATCTGGATTGGTGTAAAGCTTACATAAGTGTAACTCTTTACGACGAATTCTTTATCACCTCCATAACCGAGAAATACTTCCTTAGTCCTCTTAGGTAACTAAGGATAACTTTGATAGCTATACAGTGATCCACTCCTGGATCACTATCGTACCCCCTTGCCAAACTCATAGCAAGGCACGCAACTGGTCTGGTACATAGCATGGCATACTTTATAGAACCTATGACTGAGGCATAGGGAATCACTTTCATTCTCTTTCTATCTTCTGTCGTGGTCAGGCTTTGAGTCTTACTCAACTTTACACCTTGTAATACAGGCAAGAACTCCTTCTTTGACTGATCCATCTTGATCTATCTCTATAGATCTTGATGCCCAATATGTAAGGGCCTCTTTGGATTGAAGGATTTTCATAGGAATATTGGAGGATTCCAATTCATTGGATTTTTTCCTAAAGAAGCCCTTTGGATCAAAGGAACCACACCTCCAAAATTCCTATGGATGCATTCCTACACCTCAATCCTATAGGAATTTCAGCATCCACTATAACCTCTTTTTTACACTGATTCGCGTAGGATCAAGGCACTTTTCCTGTGTTTTTCCTGTGTTCCATCCAAATGACCATTCTTGTAGTTTTCCTCTATTTTGTAATCCTCTGTTTTGCACCTACAATCCCGTCAAAGTCCTGTGTTTTTTGAATTCCTTTGTTTTCTAATCCTGTGATCCAAAGAAGCCCTAAGCAGCTTCACCGAGGTCTTTCTTTGAAAATATCCTTTCAAACTCTCCTTTATGCTTTCTAGAAAATTCTACATCATTTTCGATCAACAATATGTCATTCACATATACTTATCAGAAAGGTTGTAGTGCTCCCACTCACTTTCTTGTAAATACAAGCTTCACCGCAAGTCTGTATAAAACTATATGCTTTGATCAACTCATCAAAGCATATATTCCAACTCCGAGATGCTTGCACCAATTCATAGATAGATCGCTGGAGCTTTCACACCTTGTTAGTACCTTCAGGATCGACAAAACCTTATGGTTACATCATATACAACTCTTCTTTAAGAAATATCCATTTAAGGAATGTAGTTTTGACATCCATTTGCCAGATTTCATAAAATATGGCAATTGCTAACATGATTCAGACGGATTTAAGCATCACTATAGTTGAGAAAATCTTAGTGTAGTCAACACCTTGAACTTGTCGAAAACCTTTTGCGACAAGTCGAGCTTTGTAGATAGTAACACTACTATCATCGTCTGTCTTCCTCTTGGAGATCCATTTATTTTCTATGGCTTGTCGATCATTGGGCAAGTCCACCAAAGTCCACACATTGTTCTCATACATGGATCCCATCTCAGATTTCATGGCCTCAAGCCATTTCGTGGAATCTGGGCACATCATCGCTCCTCATAGTTCGTAGGTTCATCATGGTCTAGTAACATGACTTCCAGAACAGGATTACCATACCACTCTGGTGCGGACCGTGCTCTGGATGACCTATGAGGTTTGGTAGTAACTTGATCTGAAGTTTCATGATCATCATCATTAGCTTCCCCACTAATTGGTGTAGGAATCACTGGAACTAATTTCTATGATGAACTACTTACCAATTCGGGAAAAGGTACACTTACCTCATCAAGTTCTATTTTCCTCCCACTCACTTCTTTCGAGAGAAACTCCTTCTCTGGAATGGATACATTCTTAGCAATGAATATCTTGCCTTTAGATCTATGATAGAAGGTATACCAACAGTTTCCTTTGGGTATCCTATGAATACACACTTCTCCGATTTGGGTTTGAGATTATCAGGTTGAAGCTTTTTCACATAAGCATCGCAGCCCCAAACTTTAAGAAACGACAACTTGGGTTTCTGGCCAAACCACAGTTCATATGGTGTCATCTCAATGGATTTTGATGGTGCCCTATTTAACATGAATGCAGTTGTCTCTAAAGCATAACCCCAAAACGATAGCGGTAATTTAGTTAGAGACATCATAGATCGCACCATATCCAATAAACTATGGTTACGATGTTTGGACACACCATTATGCTGTGGTGTTCTGGGTGGCGTGAGTTGCGAAACTATTCCACATTATTTCAAATGAAGACCAAAATCGTAGCTCAAATATTCGCCTCCATGATCAGATCGTAGAAACTTTATTTTCTTGTTACGATGATTCTCCACTTCACTCTAAAATTCTTTGAACTTTTCAAACATTTTAGACTTATGTTTCATTAAGTAGATATACCCATATCTGCTCAAATCATCTGTGAAGGTCAAAAAATAAAAATACACGCCACGAGCCTCAACACTCATTGCTTCGCATACATCGGTATGTATTATTTCCAATAAGTCAGTAGCTCGTTCCATTGTTCCAGAGAACTGAGTTTTAGTCATCTTGCCCATGAGGCATGGTTCACAAGCAACATGTGATTCATAATCAAGTGATTCCAAAAGCCCATCAGCATGGAGTTTCTTCATGCGCTTTACACCAATATGACCTAAATAGAAGTGCCACGAATAAGTTGCACTATCATTATCAACTTTGCATCTTTTGGCTTCAATATTATGAACATGTGTATCACCACGATCGAGATTCAACAAAAATAGACCACTCAACAAGGGTGCATGACCATAAAAGATATTAATCATACAAATAGAACAATCATTATTCTTTGATTTAAATGAATAATTGTCTCGCATCAAACAAGATCCAGATATAATGTTCAAGCTCAACGTTGGCATGAAATAACAAATATTCATGTCTAAAACTAATTCTGAAGGTAGATGTAGAGGTAGCGATCACATCGATCTTGGAACCATTTCCGATGCGCATCGTCACCTCGTCCTTAGCCAATCTTTGTTTAATCCATAGCCCTTGTTTTGAGTTGCAAATATGAGCAACAAAACCAGTATCAAATACCTAGGCGCTACTACGAGCATTAGTAAGGTACACATCAATAACATGTATATCAAATATACCTTTCACTTTGCCATCCTTCTTATCCTCCAAATACTTGGGGCAGTTCCGCTTCCAGTGACCAGTCCCTTTGCAGTAGAAGCACTCAGTTTCAGGCTTAGGTCCAGACTTGGGCTTCTTCCTGGGAGTAGCAACTTGCTTGCTATTCTTCTTGAAGTTCCCCTTCTTCCCTTTGCCCTTTTTCTTGAAACTAGTGTTCTTGTTGACCATCAACACTTGATGCTCCTTCTTGATTCCTATCTTCATTGATTTCAGCATCACGGAGACCTCGGGAATCACTTTTGTCATTCCTTGCATATTATAGTTCATCACGAAGTTCCAGTAACTTGGTGATGGTGACTAGAGAACTCTGTAAATCATTATCTTATCTGGAAGATTAACTCGCACTTGATTCAAGCGATTGTAGTACCCAGACATTCTGACCACATGCTCACTAGCTGAGCTATTCTCCTCCATCCTTATAGGCGAAGTACTTTTCAGAGATCTCATACCTCTCGACATGGGCATGACTCTGAAATACCAATTTCAGCTCTTGGAACATCTCGTATGCTCCGTGGCCCTTCAAAATGTTTTTGAAATCCCAGTTCTAAGCCGTAAAGCATGGTGCACTAAACTATCAAGTAGTCATCATATTGAGCTAGCCAAACGTTCATTACGTCTGCATCTGCTCTTGCAATAGGTCTGTCACCTAGCGGTGCACCAAGGACATAATCCTTCTTTGCAACAATGAGGATAAACCTCAGATCATGGATCCAGTCCGCATCATTGCTACTCTCATCTTTCAACTTAGTTTTGTCTAGGAACATATCAAGAAACATAGGGAAGCTATAACGCGAGCTATTGATCTACAACATAATTTTCAAATAGTATCACGACTAAGTTCATGATAAATTAAAGTTCAATTAATCATATAACTAAAGAACTCCCACTTAGATAGACATCCCTCTAGTCATCTAAATGATCACGTGATCCATATCAACTAAACCATGTCTGATCATCACGTGAGATGGAGTAGTTTTCAATGGTGAACATCGCTATGTTGATCATATCTACTATATGATTCACGTTCGACCTTTTTGTCTCAGTGTTCCAAGGCCATATATGCATATGCTAGGCTTGTCAAGTTTAACCCGAGTATTCTGCATGTGCAAAACTGACTTGCACCCGTTGTATGTGAACATAGAGCTTATCACACCCGATCATCACGTGGGGTCTCGGCACGACGAACTGTAGCAACGGTGCATACTGAGGGAGAACACTTATACCTTGAAATTTAGTGAGGTATAATCTTATAATGCTACCACCATACTAAGCAAAATAAGATGCAAAAAGGATAAACATCACATGCAATCAAAATATGTGACATGATATGGCCATCATCATCTTGTGCCTTTGATCTCCATCTCCAAAGCACCGTCATGATCTCCATTGTCACCGGCTTGACACCTTGATCTCCATCGTAGCATTGTTGTCATCTCGCCAACTATTGCTTCTACGACTATCCCTACCGCTTAGTGATAAAGTAAAGCAATTACATGGCGATTGTATTTCATACAATAAAGGGACAACCATATGGCTCCTGCCAGTTGCCGACAACTCTGTTACAAAATATGATCATCTCATACAATAATTTATATCACATCATGTCTTGACCATATCACATCACAACAAGCCCTGCAAAAACAAGTTAGATGTCCTCTACTTTGTTGTTGCAAGTTTTACGTGGCTGCATGGGCTTCTAGCAAGAACCGTTCTTATCTACACATCAAAACCACAACGATTTTTCATCAAGTGTGTTGTTTTAACCTTCAAAAAGGACCGGCCGTAGTCAAACTCGATTCAACTAAAGTTGGAGAAACAGACACCCGTGAGCCACCTGTGTGCAAAGCACGTCACTAGAACCAGTCTCATGAACGCGGTCATGTAATGTCGGTCCAGTACGCCTCATCCAACAATACCGCCAAATCAAAGTAAGACGTTGGTGGTAAGCAGTAGGACTATTATCGCCCACAACTCTTTGTGTTCTACTCGTGCATATCATCTACGCATAGACCTGGCTCGGATGCCATTATTGGGGAACGTAGTAATTCAAAAAAATTCCTACGATCACCCAAGATCTATCTAGGAGATGCATAGCAACAAGACGGGAGAGTGTGTCCACGTACCCTCATAGACCAAAAGCGGAAGCGTTTAGAAACGCGGTTGATGTAGTCAAACGTCTTCACGATCCAACCGATCCAAGTACCGAATGTACGGCACCTCTGTGTTCAGCACACATTCAGCATGATGATGTCACTCGTGCTCTTGATCCAGTTGAGGACAAGGGAGAGTTCCGTTAGCACGACGGTGTGGCGACGGTGATGATGAAGTTACCGGTGCAGGGCTTCGTCTAAGCACTACAACGATGTGACCGAGGTGTTAAACTGTGGAGGGGGGCATCGCACACGACTAAGAGATTGTCTGTTGTGCTTTGGGGTGCCCCCCTGCCCCCATATATAAAGGAGGGAGGGAGGAGGCGGCCGGCCTAGAGGGGCGCACCAAAAGGGGGGAGTCCTACTAGGACTCCCAGTCCTAGTAGGAGTCCCCCTTCCTTTCCAGAGTAGGAGAAGGGGGAAGGGAAAGAGAGAGGGAGAAGGAAAGGGGGGCCACACCCCCTCCCCTAGTCCAATTCGGTTTGGCTAGGGGGGGGGGCACACGCCACCTCCTGGCTGCTGGCCTCCTCTTCCCACTAAGGCCCATGAAGGCCCAATAGTCTCCCGGGGGGTTCCGGTAACCTCCCGGTACTCTAGAAAATACCCAAATCAGTCCGGAACCATTCCGTTGTCCGAATATAACCTTCCAATATATCAATATTTATGTCTCGATCTCATCCGGGACTCTGAACAAACTTCGGTCATCAAATCACATGACTCATAATACAAAAGGTCATCGAACGTTAAGCATGCGGACCCTACGGGTTCGAGAACTATGTAGACATGATCGAGACACATCTCTAATCAATAACCAATAGCGGAACTTGGATGCTCATATTGGCTCCTACATATTCTACGAAGATCTTTATCGGTCAAACTGCACAACAACATACGTTGTTCCCTTTGTCATCGGTATGTTACTTGCCCGAGATTCAATCGTTGGTATCATCATACCTAGTTCAATTCGTTACCGTCAAGTCTCTTTAGTCACATTGCTTGCAAGGCTTATAGTGATGAGCATTACCGAGAGGGCCCAGAGATACCTCTCTGATAGACAGAGTGACAAATCCTAATCTCGATCTATGCCAACCAGACAAACACCTTCGGAGACACCTGTAGAGCATATTTATAATCACCAGTTACGTTGTGACGTTTGATAGCACACAAGGTGTTCCTCCGGTATTCGGGAGTTGCATAATCTCATAGTCAGAGGAACATGTATAAGTCATGAAGAAAGCAGTAGCAATAAAACTATAACGATCATAATGCTAAGCTAGCGGAAGGGTCTTGTCCATCACATCATTCTCCTAATGATGTGATCCCATTCATCAAATGACAACACATGTCTATGGTTAGGAAACATAACCATCTTTCATTAGCAAGCTAGTCAAGTAGAGGCATACTAGGGACACTATGTATTGTCTATGTATTCACACATGTACTAAGTTTCCGGTTAATACAATTCTAGCATGAATAAAAAACATTTATCATGATATAAGGAAATATAAATAACAAGTTTATTATTGCCTCTAGGGCATAGTTTCTTCACTCTTGAGCTTGCGTTGGTTTTTCCCTTGAAGAGGAAAGGGTGATTCAGCAAAGTAGAGTTAGTATTTCCCTCAGTTTGAGAACCAAGGTATCAATCCAGTAGGAGACAACACACAAGTCACTGAATACCTGCACAAACAATCAACAAACTTGCACCCAACGCGATAAAGGGTTTGTCAATCCCTTCACGGTTACTTGCAAAAGTGAGATCTGATAGAGATAGGTAAACGATAAAGTAAATATTTTTGGTATTTTTGGTTTATAGATCAGAAAGTAAAAGATTGCAAAATAGTAGATTGAAAACTAATAAGATTGAAAAGAGAACTTGTATGATGGAAAAGAGACTCGGAGGGCATAGGTTTCACTAGTGGCTTCTCTCATGATAGCAAATATTACAGTGGGTGAACAAATTACTGCCGATCAATTGATAGAAGAGCGCATAATTATGAGGATATCTAAGGCAATGATCATGAACATAGGCATCACGTCTGTGTCAAGTAGACCGAAATGATTCTGCATCTACTACTATTACTCCACACATCAACCGACTCTTGCCTGCATCTAGAGTATTAAGTTCATAAAGAACAGAGTAACGAATTAAGTAAGATGACATGATGTAGTGGAAATAACTCAATCAATATGATGAAAACCCCATCTTTTTATACTTGATGGCAACAGTACAATACGTGCCTTGCTGCCCCTACCGTCACTCAGAAAGGACACCGCAAGATTGAACCCAAAGCTAAGCACTTCTCCCATTGCAAGGAAAACCAATCTGGTAGGCCAAACTAAACTGATAATTCGAAGAGACTTGCAAAGATATCAAATCATGCATATAAGAATTCCGATAAGACTCAAATAATATTCATAGATAATCTGATCATAAATCCACAATTCATCGGATCTCGGCAAACACACCACAAAAGAATATTACATTGAATAGATCTCCAAGAACATCTAGGAAAACATGGTATTGAGAATCAAAGAGAGAGAGAAGAAGCCATCTAGCTACTAGCTATGGACCCGTAGATCTGTGGTAAACTACTCACGCTTCATCAGAAGGGCAATGGTGTTGATATAGAAGCCCTCCATGATCGAACCCCCCTCCGGCAGGACGCCAGAAAAGGTCCCTAGATGGGATCTCATGAGTACACAAGGTTGCGGCAGTGAAAAGTGTTTTCGTGGCTCCCCCTAATGGTTTTGGTGTATAAGAGTATATATGGGCGAAAGAATTAGGTTAGGAGAGCTCTGAGGGGGCCACGAGGTAGGGGGCGTGCCCTCCACCCTCGTGGCCACATCATTTCTTCTCCGACTTCATCCCCAAGTCTCCTGGTTTGCTTCTGGTCCAAGAAAGATCATCACGAAAGTTTTATTCCGTTTGGACTCCATTTGGTATTCCTTTTTGGCAAAACTCTAAAACAGGCAAAAAACATAAACTGGCACTGGGCTATAGATTAATAGGTTAGTCCCAAAAATAATATCAAATAGCATATTAATGCATATAAAACATCCAAAACAGATAATATAATAGCATGGAATAATCAAAAAAATTAGATACGTTGGAGACGTATCATCATGCACCCTTAGTGAATGGTCTATTCTTGTTAAATCTCGATCGTAGTGATACACATATTCATAATATTGATGCCAAAAATGGAAAGTTCATAATGATAGTGCAACATACTTCTGGCACTGCCATTTAGGTCATATTAGTGTAAAGCACATGAAGAAACTCCATGCGGATGGACGTTTGGAATCACTTTATTATGAATCATTTGATACTTGCGAAGCATGCCTCATGGTTAAGATGACTAAAACTCCGTGCTCCAGAACAATGGAGCGAGTAATGACTTATTGGAAATAATACATACTGATGTATGCGGTCCATAAGTATTGAAGCACGCGGCGGGTATCATTATTTTCTACCTTCATAGATGATTTTAGTAGTTATGGGTATATCTACTTGATAAAGCACAAGCCTGAAACATTTGAAAAGTTCAAAGAATTTCAGGGTGAAGTGGACAATCATCATAACAAGAAAATAAAGTTTCTACGATCTGATCATGGAGGCGAATATTTGAGTTACAAGTTTGGCCTTCATTTAAACAATGTGGAATAGTTTCACAACTCACGCCACGTGGAACACCACATCGTAATGGTGTGTTTGAACATCGTAACCATAATTTATTAGATATGATGCATTCATGATGTCTCTTACCGACTTGCTAATATTGTTTTGGGGTTATGCATTAGAGACATTCGCATTCACGTTAAATAGGGCACCATCTAAATCCATTGAGACGATACTGTATGAACTATGGTTTGGCAAGAAACCTAAGCTGTCATTTTTTAAAGTTTAGGGATGCGACACTTATGTCAAAAGGCTTCAACCTGACAAGCTTGAACCCAAAGTGGAGAAGTTCATCTTCATAGGATACCCTAAACAAACTATTGGGTATACATTCTACCATAGACCTGAAGGCAAGATCTTTGTTGCTGAGAATGGATCCTTTCTAGAAGGAGTTTCTCTCGAAAGAAGTGAGTGGGCGGACAGTAGAACTTGATGAGGTAGTTGTACCTTCTCTAATTGGATAATAGCACATCAGAGAAAACCGTTCCCGTGAAGCCAAACCAACTAGAGAGGAAGCAAGTGATGATGATCATGAAACTTCAGATCAAGTTACTATTGTACCTTGTACGTCGACCAGAACACATTTCCGCACCAGAGTGGTACGGTAATCATGTCCTGGAAGTCATGTTGTTGGACAACGGTGAACCTAGGAACTATGAAGAAGCTACGATGAGCCCAGATTCCGACAAATGGCTTGAGACCATGAAATCTGAGATAGGATCCATGTATGAGAACAAAGTGTGGACTTTGGTGGACTTGCCCAATGATCGGCAAGCCATTGAGAATAAATGGATCTTCAAGAGAAAGACATACACTGATGGTAATATCACTGTCTACAGAGCTTGACTTGTCGCAAAAGGTTTTTGACAAGTTCAAGGGGGTGACTATGATGACACTTTCTCACCCGTAGAGATACTCAAGTCCGTGAGAATCATGTTAGCAATTGCCGCATTTTATGATTACGAAATCTGGTAAATGGACGTCAAGACTGCATTCATTAACGGGTTCCTTAAAAAGAGTTGTATATGATGCAACCAGATGGTTTTGTCGATCCTAAGGGTGCTAACAAAGTGTGAAAGCTCTAGCAATACATCTATGGACTGGTGCAAGCATCTCAGAGTTGGAATATACGCTTTGATGAGGTGATCAAAGCATTTGGTTTTATACAGACTTATGGAGAAGCATGTATCTCTAAGAAAGTGAGTGAGAGCTCTGTAGCATTTCTGATATTATATGTGGATGACATATTGTTGATTGGAAATGATATGGAATTTCTATATAGCATAAAAGGATATTTGAATAAGAATTTTTCAATGAAAGACCTTGGTGAAGCTGCTTACATATTGGGCATCAAGATCTATAGGGATAGATCGAGACACATGATAAGACTTTCTTAGAGCACATACCTTGACAAGATTTTGAAGGAGTTCAAAATGGACCGCTCAAAGAAGGAGTTCTTTCCTTTATTGTAAGGTGTGAAGTTGAGTAAGACTCAAAGCTTGACCATGGTAGAAGAAATAGAAAGGGTGAAGGTCGTTCCCTATGCCTCAACCATAGGCTCTATTATGTATGTCATGTTGTGTACCATACTTTATGTGTGCCTCGTCACGAGTCTGGCAAGGGGGTGCAAGAGTGATCCAGGAGTGGATCACTGGACAGCAGTCAATATTATCCTTGAGTACCTAAAGAGGACTCTTGGGGATATAAATACTAGGTATGACCCGCCCAGGAGGGGCCAGGTCATGCTATGGGCGACTCGAGATGAAGAAGCCCAAGAAGATATGAAGATGGTGGTCCATAAAGCAAGCTTATTGAAGGCCCAAGACCCGGAGGTGACTTGTGGCCCAAAGGGATGAGCTGCCATATGTTTAACTTGTTCTATAAGGCAAGTGTAGTTAGAAGCCGAGGCGGTGACATTGTGTGAGCCGCCAAGACTCTGTAAGTTGCCATGCCTCAACCTGTGTATATAAAGGTGAGACCCAGCAGCGGTTTAACTCAAGAAAACAAGAGATTGAGAACTAGGTTAAGCGTATTCGCTCCCTGGTAATCGAAATCCAAGCAATACAACCTAAAGCAGGAGTAGGCTTTTACCTCGTCGAGAGGGGCCGAACTTGGGTAATCTCTTTGTGTCCTTTGTCCCATTTAATCCCTACAAGATAACCTAGTGGCAATGGCTCCACACCTAAGTCCTCTTGCTAGGGCATCTGCCGTGTTAAGTCCATGATAGTTGGCGCCCACCGTGGGGCCAATGCACGGTGGTTTCGAGTTCTTGAAGGGCAACTTCACAGGGATCAAGGGATACACTGTGGGCCGGATGACCAAGAGTCGCCGCGGCAAGCTCTATATCGACGAAGCAGGCTGGGGCCCCGAGGCCGGCTCAATCGAGTACGGGTACTGGGTCCGCTTCAGCGGGATTCATGTCTTCACCGGCAAGATCGGCGAGTCGGAAGCTGAGCCAGACACCTGCACCGACATCGTCGAAATGGCTCAGCGTGCGTGACCTGCCAAGATTCAAGCCACCCCGAAGCATGCCTTTGTTGGTTTTACTCAAGGAGTGGATCTTGAGGGAGGATCTGTGTCCGGTGGAGAGACGATTGTCTACTCAGGCGATGAGTCCTCAACCGACGAGACCAATTCTGTGTATCAAGTGCAGGATGACATGCTTGGGGGCTTTTCTGATGGTGACAGTATTTCGAACGCCTATGAGCTGCCGAACCGGGTTGCGATCTTCATGGCCGGTACACAGCCGGTGCAGAATTCTTCAGCTACGGCAGCAATGATCTCTGGTTCAGCGACTGCTATGGTAGCCGGGGCGGGAGGCCCTGTGCACCCGCCGTCTCAAGTTTTATCTGATCTTTTGGAGGCTCTGGCAACTTTGCTGACGGTGGAGGTAACCCCGACGAACCAAGCACAACATAACATGGACGTTGCAAAGTTACGTGATGAGATAGCTCAAGCTGAGGAGGATCTTAACACTTATAATACCCAGATGGCAACGGAACAAGCGGCATTGGAGAGGGAAGCACAACGGATTCAAGCAGAAAATTTTCGCTTCAGCTTGGACTAGAATGCATCAAACGCTATCTTTAACAGAAGGCACCAGAGTCGTTTACCTCCGGTGTATGATGCAAGAAACCTTTTCAATACGCCTGGGGCAGGAACCAGTAACCCGCCTGTTGTGAATCGGATCGGTGAGGCGCCTGCAGCCGGAGCGCTGATTTAGCCACGTGCTGTAGACCCCCCACGTTTGAATTTGACTCCACCTCAGCATGTTCTGACGCCACCGGGTCATTATTCTAACCCTTTGGACAATATGATCACCGCGGCTACCCGATTGGAGGCTCTCCCTATTCAAGACGAGTCACCAGCTGCGATGGAGATACGGCAAGCCAGAGAGCTTCTTCAGACAGTGGTGGCTCAATAGGTGGCCTATTCATATAGACGTGAACAGATTCATTTGACCCTGCGTCCAAGCCGAAGTTATAGCAGGCACATTGATTAGCCAGCCATGTTGAGCAGTGAGCGGCACCATAACCAGCCTCGTAGGCTTGACCCGTCATGCACTGGTAATGATGCTCAGGCTTTGGTGGACCAGGGCAGAGCGCAACACGAGGTTGAGCTGGCGGCTCAGCAACAATCTCCGGCTTACCCAACAGCATCTCTGGAGGCAGGTGTGACCTCCAGAACCCTTGGTGTGCCATGTTTAGTGTCAGCTTTATGTAATGAGCGCTTACCCAAGGATTTCAAGGTTCCTCGAAAGGTGCCTAATTACACAGCAGATCAACCCCCAGAGGCTTGGATTGAGAGTTATGAGATGGCTATGGAAATGCTGGATGTTAGTGATGCTGCATGTGCTACCATGATGTTGGATGGGTCGGCACGTACTTGGCTGATAGGATTGCCCCCTAATTCCATCAGTTCATGGGCTAAGCTGAAGACGCATTTTATTCAAAATTTTAAAGACAGGTGCAAGCAGCCTATGTAAATTCTAGACTTAGACTCTTGTGTCCAGGGAGAAGGCGAGTCAACAACCAATTGGGTGTGCCGGATCTCGGCCGTTATCCATTCATCAGACAGTATCAATGCTGGTTCAGCCGTCCTGATGTTGGAAAAGAATTGCCTTTTCCTTCCTCTTAAGCAGAAGCTAGGGCGGCTTAAGCGCCACTGTAATGACATGGGGGAACTCATGGCGGCTCTCGTCAAATATGTCGACTCTACTAGTACTAAGTGTTGTAAATATGCCCTAGAGGCAATAATAAAAGCATTATTATTATGTTTCCTTGTTCATGATAATTGTCTTTTATTCATGATATAATTGTATTATCTGGAAATCGTAATACATGTGTGAATACATAGACCACAATACGTCCTTGGTGAGCCTCTAGTTGACTAGCTCGTTGGTCAACAGATAGTCATGATTTCCTGACTATGGACATTGGATGTCATTGACAACGGGATCACATCATTAGGAGAATGATGTGATGGACAAGACCCAATCCTAAGCATAGCACAAGATCATGTAGTTCGTTTTGCTAGAGTTTTTTCAATGTCAAGTATCTCTTCCTTAGACCATGAGATCATGTAACTCCCGGATACCGTAGGAGTGCTTTGGGTGTACCAAACGTCACAACGTAACTGGGTGACTATAAAGGTACACTACAGGTATCTCCGAAAGTGTCTGTTGGGTTGACACGGATCGAGACTGGGATTTGTCACTCCGTATGACGGAGAGGTATCTCTGGGCCCACTCGGTAATGCATCATCATAATGAGCTCAATGTGACCAAGTGCTTGGTCATGGGATCATGCATTACGGTACGAGTAAAGTGACTTGCCGGTAACGAGACTGAACGAGGTATTGGGATACCGACGATCGAGTCTCGGGCATGTAACGTACTGATTGACAAAGGGAATAGTATACGGGGTTGCTTGAATCCTCGACATCGTGGTTCATCCGATGACATCATCGAGGAGCATGTGGGAGCCAACATGGGTATCCAGATCCCGCTGTTGGTTATTGACCTAAGAGCCGTCTCGGTCATGTCTGCATGTCTCCCGAACCCGTAGGGTCTACACACTTAAGGTTCGGTGACGCTAAGGTTATTAGGAAGACTTGTATGTGAATACCGAATGTTGTTCGGAGTCCCGGATGAGATCCCGGATGTCATGAGGAGTTCCGGAAGGGTCCGGAGGTAAAGATTTATATATGGGAAGTTGTCAAACGGACACCGGAAAGTTTCGGGGGCACATCGGTATTGTACCGGGGCCACCGGAAGGGTTCCGGGGGTCCACCGGGAGGGGCCACCCCTCCCGGGGGGGCCACATGGGCTGTGTGGGGCAGGAGCCAGCCCCTGGAGGGCTGGGCGCCCCCCCTTGGGCCCATGCGCCTAGGGTTGGGGGGGGGAACCCTAGAGGGGGCGCCCCCTTTGCTTGGGGGGCAAGTCCCCCCTCCCTGGCCGCCGTCCCCCCTCTAGATCCCTTCTAGAGGGGCCGGCCCCCCTTGCCCCTTCCCCTATAAATGGAGGGGTGAGGGGAGGGCAGCATACACAAGCCAAGGCGCATCCCCTCCCCTCCCCAACACCTCTCCTTCTCCGTCACGAGCTTGGCGAAGCCCTGTCGGAGTGCTGCTTCTCCACCAACACCACGCCATCGTGCTGCCGGTGGAGCTGTCTTCCTCAACCTCTCCTTCCTCCTTGCTGGATCAAGACGGAGGAGACGTCTCCCGTACCGTACGTGTGTTTAACGCGGAGGTGTTGTCCGTTCAACACTTGGTCATGGTGATCTGAATCATGTCGAGTACGACTCCATCATCACCGCTCCCTCGAACGCTTCTGTACGCGATCTACAAGTGGTATGTAGATGCAAACTCACTCCCTTGAATCGTTGCTTAGATGAACTCATAGATGGATCTTGGTGAAACCGTAGGAAAAATTTTAATTTTCTGCAACGTTCCCCAATAGTGGCATCATGAGCTAGGTCTATGCATAGTTCTCTATTGCACGAGTAGAACACAATTTTGTTGTGGGCGTAGATCTTGTCAACCTGCTTGCCGCTACTAGTCTTATCTTGCTTCAGCGGTATTGTGGGATGAAGCGGCCCGGACCAACCTTACACGTACGCTTACGTGAGACCGGTTCCACCGACTAACATGCACTAGTTGCATAAGGTGGCTGGCGGGTGTCTGTCTCTCCCACTTGAGTTGGAGCGGATTCGATGAAAAGGGTCCTTATGAAGGGTAAATAGAAGTTGACAAAATCATGTTGTGGTTATTCGTAGGTAAGAAAACGTTCTTGCTAGAACCCAATTGCAGCCACATAAAAGATGCAACAACAATTAGAGGACGTCTAACTTGTTTTTGCAGCAATTGTCATGTGATGTGATATGGCCAGAAGTTGCGATGAATGATGAATGATATATTGTGATGTATGAGATCATGTTCTTGTAATAGGAATCACGACTTGCATGTCGATGAGTATGACAACCGGCAGGAGCCATAGGAGTTGTCTTTATTTTTATATGACCTGCGTGTCATTGAAGAACGCCATGTAAATTACTTTACTTTATTGCTAAACGCGTTAGCCATAGAAGTAGAAGTAGTCGTTGGCATGACAACTTCATGAAGACACGATGATGGAGATCATGGTGTCATGCCGGTGACAAGATGATCATGGAGCCCCGAAGATGAAGATCAAAGGAGCTATATGATATTGGCCATATCATGTCACTACTTTATATAATTGCATGTGATGTTTATTATGTTTTATGCATCTTGTTTACTTAGAACGACGGTAGTAAATAAGATGATCCCTTATAATAATTTCAAGAAAGTGTTCCCCCTAACTGTGCACCGTTGCTAAAGTTCGTCGTTTCGAAGCACCACGTGATGATCGGGTGTGATAGATCCTTACGTTCACATACAACGGGTGTAAGACAGATTTACACATGCAGGACACTTAGGGTTAACTTGACGAGCCTAGCATGTACAGACATGGCCTCGGAACACAGAGACCGAAAGGTCGAACATGAGTCGTATGGAAGATACGATCAACATGGAGATGTTCACCGATGATGACTAGTCCGTCTCACGTGATGATCGGACACGGCCTAGTCGACTCGGATCGTGTAACACTTAGATGACTAGAGGGATGTCTAATCTGAGTCGGAGTTCATTAAAATAATTTGATTAGATGAACTTAATTATAATGAACTTAGTCTAAAACTTTTGCATAATATGTCTTGTAGATCAAATGGCCAATGCTCATGTCAACATGAACTTCAACGCGTTCCTAGAGAAAACCAAGCTGAAAGATGATGGCAGCAACTATACGGACTGGGTCCGGAACCTGAGGATCATCCTCATAGCTGCCAGGAAACAATATGTCCTAGAAGGACCGCTAGGTGACGCTCCCGTCCCAGAGAACCAAGACATTATGAATGCTTGGCAGTCTCGTGCTGATGATTACTCCCTCGTTCAGTGCGGCATGCTTTACAGCTTAGAACCGGGGCTCCAAAAGAGTTTTGAGCAACACGGAGCATATGAGATGTTCGAGGAGCTGAAACTAGTTTTCCAAGCTCATGCCCGGGTCGAGAGATATGAAGTCTCCGACAAGTTCTATAGTTGTAAGATGGAGGAAAATAGTTCTGTCAGTGAGCATATACTCAAAATGTCTGGGTTGCACAACCGCCTGTCCCAGCTGGACATTAACCTCCCGGATGAGGCGGTCATTGACAGAATCCTTCAGTCGCTCCCACCAAGCTACAAGAGCTTCGTGATGAACTACAATATGCAGGGGATGGTGAAGACCATTCCTGAAGTATTTTCAATGCTAAAGTCGGCAGAGGTTGAAATCAAGAAAGAACATCAAGTGTTGATGGTCAATAAGACCACTAAGTTCAAGAAGGGCAAGGGTAAGAAGAACTTCAAGAAGGACGGCAAAGATGGTGCCGCGCCCGGTAAGCCAGTTGCCGGGAAGAAGTCAAAGCATGGACCCAAGCCTGAAACTGAGTGCTTTTATTGCAAGGGGAAGGGTCACTAGAAGCGGAACTGCCCCAAATACTTAGTAGACAAGAAGGCCGGCAACACTAAAGGTATATTTGATATACATGTAATTGATGTGTACCTTACCAGTACTCGTAGTAACTCCTGGGTATTTGATACCGGTGCCGTTGCTCACATTTGTAACTCACAGCAGGAGCTGCGGAATAAGAGGAGACTGGCGAAGGACGAGGTGACGATGCACGTCGGGAATGGTTCCAAGGTCGATGTGATTGCCGTCGGCATGCTACCTCTACATTTACCTACGGGATTATTTTTAAACCTCAATAATTGTTATTTAGTGCCAAGTTTGAGCATGAACATTGTATCTGGATCTCGTTTGATGCGAGATGGCTACTCATTTAAATCCGAGAATAATGGTTGTTCTATTTATATGAGAGATATGTTTTATGGTCATGCCCCGATGGTCAATGGTTTATTCTTAATGAATCTTGAACGTAATACTACACATATTCATAGTGTGAATACCAAAAGATGTAAAGTTGATAACGATAGTCCCACATATTTGTGGCACTGCCGCCTTGGTCACATTGGTGTCAAGCGCATGAAGAAGCTCCATGCTGATGGACTTTTAGAGTCTCTCGATTATGAATCATTTGACACATGCGACCATGCCTCATGGGCAAGATGACCAAGACTCCGTTCTCCGGAACAATGGAGCAAGCAACCAACTTGTTGGAAATCATACATACCGATGTGTGCGGTCCAATGAGCGTTGAGGCTCGCGGAGGATATCGTTATGTTCTCACTCTCACTAATGACTTGAGTAGATATGGGTATGTCTACTTGATGAAACACAAATCTGAGACCTTTGAAAAGTTCAACGAATTCCAGAATGAAGTAGAGAATTAACGTGACCGAAAGATAAAATTCTTACGATCGGATCGTGGAGGAGAATATTTAAGTCACGAATTTGGTACACACTTAAGAAAATGTGGAATCGTTTCACAACTCACGCCACCTGGAACGCCTCAGCGTAACAGTGTGTCCGAACGTCGTAATCGCACTCTATTGGATATGGTGCGATCTATGATGTCTCTTACCGATTTACCGCTATCATTTTGGGGATACGCTCTAGAGACAGCTACATTCACTTTAAATAGGGCACCGTCTAAATCCGTTGAGACGACACCGTATGAATTATGGTTTGGGAAGAAACCTAAGCTATCGTTTCTAAAAGTTTGGGGATGCGATGCTTATGTCAAGAAACTTCAACCTGAAAAGCTCGAACCCAAGTCGGAAAAATGCGTCTTCATAGGATACCCTAAAGAAACCATTGGGTATACCTTCTACTTAAGATCCAAGGGCAAGATCTTTGTTGCCAAGAACGGATCCTTTCTAGAAAAAGAGTTTCTCTCGAAAGAAGTAAGTGGGAGGAAAGTAGAACTCGATGAAGTACTACCTCTTGAACAGGATAGTAGTGCAGCTCAGGAAAATGTTCCTGTGATGCCTACTCCAACTGGAGAGGAAATTAATGATGATGATCAAGGTACTTCTGATCAAGTTGCTACTGAACTTCGTAGGTCCACAAGGACACGTTCCGCACCAGAGTGGTACGGCAACCCTGTCCTGGAAATCATGTTGTTAGACAACGGTGAACCTTCGAACTATGAAGAAGCGATGTCGGGCCCAGATTCCAACAAATGGCTTGAAACCATGAAATCCGAGATAGAATCCATGTATGAAAACAAAGTATGGACTTTGACTGACTTGCCCGACGATAGGCAAGCGATAGAAAACAAATGGATCTTTAAGAAGAAGACGGACGCGGATGGTAATATCACCATCTATAAAGCTCGACTTGTCACTAAGGGTTACCGTCAAGTTCAAGGGATTGACTACGATGAGACTTTCTCTCCCGTAGCGAAGCTTAAGTCCGTCCGAAACATGTTAGCAATTGCCGCATACTATGATTATGAGATATGGCAGATGGACGTCAAAACGGCATTCCTTAACGGGCATCTTAAGGAAGAACTGTATATGATGCAGCCGGAGGGTTTTGTCGATCCTAAGAATGCTAACAAAGTATGCAAGCTCCAGCGATCCATTTATGGGCTGGTGCAAGCATCTCGGAGTTGGAACATTCGTTTGATGAGATGATCAAAGCGTTTGGGTTTATGCAGACTTACGGAGAAGCCTGCGTTTACAAGAAAGTGAGTGGGAGCTCTGTAGCATTTCTCATATTATATGTAGATGACATACTCTTGATGGGAAATGATATAGAATTCTTGGACAACATTAAGGCCTACTTGAATAAGTGTTTTTCAATGAAGGACCTTGGAGAAGCTGCTTATATATTAGGCATCAAGATCTATAGAGATAGATTGAGACGCCTCATAGGTCTTTCACAAAGCACATACCTTGATAAGATTTTGAAGAAGTTCAAAATGGATCAGTCTAAGAAGGGGTTCTTGCCTGTATTGCAAGGTGTGAGATTGAGCTCGGCTCAATGCCCGACCACGGCAAAAGATAAAGAAGAGATGAGTGTCATCCCCTATGCTTCAGCCATAGGATCTATTATGTATGCCATGCTGTGTACCAGACCTGATGTAAACCTTGCCGTAAGTTTAGTAGGAAGATACCAAAGTAATCCCGGCAAGGAACACTGGACAGCGGTCAAGAATATCCTGAAGTACCTGAAAAGGAAAAAGGACATGTTTCTCGTTTATGGAGGTGACGAAGAGCTCGCCGTAAAGGGTTACGTCGACGCTAGCTTCGACACAGATCTGGATGACTCTAAGTCACAAACCGGATACGTGTATATGTTGAATGGTGGAGCAGTAAGCTGGTGCAGCTGCAAGCAGAGCGTCGTGGCGGGATCTACATGTGAAGCGGAGTACATGGCAGCCTCGGAGGCAGCGCATGAAGCTATTTGGGTGAAGGAGTTCATCACCTACCTAGGAGTCATACCCAATGCGTCGGGGCCGATCAAACTCTTCTGTGACAACACTGGAGCTATTGCCCTTGCCAAGGAGCCCAGGTTTCACAAGAAGACCAGGCACATCAAGCATCGTTTCAACTCCATCCGTGAAAATGTTCAAGATGGAGACATAGATATTTGCAAAGTACATACGGATCTGAATGTCGCAGATCCGTTGACTAAACCTCTCTCGCGAGCAAAACATGATCAACACCAGAACTCTATGGGTGTTCGATTCATCACAATGTAACTAGATTATTGACTCTAGTGCAAGTGGGAGACTGTTGGAAATATGCCCTAGAGGCAATAATAAAAGCATTATTATTATGTTTCCTTGGTCATGATAATTGTCTTTTATTCATGCTATAATTGTATTATCCGGAAATCGTAATACATGTGTGAATACATAGACCACAATACGTCCCTAGTGAGCCTCTAGTTGACTAGCTCGTTGGTCAACAGATAGTCATGATTTCCTGACTATGGACATTGGATGTCATTGACAACGGGATCACATCATTAGGAGAATGATGTGATGGACAAGACCCAATCCTAAGCATAGCACAAGATCGTGTAGTTCGTTTTGCTAGAGTTTTTTCAATGTCAAGTATCTCTTCCTTAGACCATGAGATCTTGTAACTCCCGGATACCGTAGGAGTGCTTTGGGTGTACCAAACGTCACAACGTAACTGGGTGACTATAAAGGTACACTACAGGTATCTCCGAAAGTGTCTGTTGGGTTGACACGGATCGAGACTGGGATTTGTCACTCCGTATGACGGAGAGGTATCTCTGGGCCCACTCCACCAACACCACGCCGTCGTGCTGCCGGTGGAGCTGTCTTCCTCAACCTCTCCTTCCTCCTTGCTGGATCAAGACGGAGGAGACGTCTCCCGTACCGTACGTGTGTTGAACGCGGAGGTGCTGTCCGTTCAGCACTTGGTCATCGATGATCTGAATCACGTCGAGTACGACTCCATCATCACCGCTCCCTCGAACGCTTCCGTAAGCGATCTACAAGTGGTATGTAGATGCAAACTCACTCCCTTGACTCGTTGCTTAGATGAACTCATAGATGGATCTTGGTGAAACCGTAGGAAAAATTTTAATTTTCTGCAACGTTCCCCAACACTAAGGACCCTGAGTCTGATGAGGAGAAGGCTGGCAAGGGGAAGAAGAGTGGCAATGCAAAGGGACAACATAATACGGTGAGCCAAGGTGGCAACGGTAAGCGCAAGGCGAACAGAGGTTTGGATTTTGTGGCTAACACCAATGCGCAGATCAATAATCGGCGTCATAACGGGAAAGCATGATATGTCTCGGTTTGGAGGGCCAAAGTTCAACCTTGAGGCCATGATATGTCTCCAACGTATCTATAATTTTTTATTGTTCCATGCAATTATATTATCTGTGTGGATGTTTAATAGGCATTTATATGCTATTTTCTATTATTTTTTGGACTAACCTATTAATCGAGGGCCCAGTGCCAGTTTCTGTTTGTTTTGGCTATTTTTAGAGTTCTGCAGAAAAGGAATACCAAACGGAGTCCAAACGGAATGAAAATTTCACGATGATCTTTCTTGGACCGAAAGCAAACTAGAAGGACTTGGAGATGAAGTCGGAGATGCAACAAGGCGGCCACGGGGCAGGAGGGTGCACCTAGGTGGTAGGGTGCGCCCCCCATCCTCGTGGGCCCCTTGTAGCTCCCCTGACCTAGTTCCTTCGCCTATATATACTCTTATACTCTAAAACCATTGAGGGAGCCACGAAACCACTTTTCCACCGCCGCAACCTTCCATACCCTTGAGATCCCATCTTGGGGCCTTTTCTAGCGTCCTACCGGAGGGGGATTCGATCACGGAGGGCTTCAACATCAACACCATTGCCTCTCCAATGAAGCGTGAGTAGTTTACCATTGACCTTCGGGTCCATAGTTATTAGCTAGATGGATTCTTCTCTCTCTTTGATTCTCAATACCATGTTCTCCTCGATGTTCTTGGAGATCTATCTGATGTAATACTCTTTTGCAGTGTGTTTGCCGAGATCCGATGAACTGTGGATCTATGATCAAGTTATATATGAATATTATTTGGTTCTTCCCTGAATTCTTATATGCATGATTTGATATCTTTGCAAGTCTCTTCGAATTATCAGTTTAGTTTGGCCTACTAGATTGATCTTTCTTGCAATGGGAGAAGTGCTTAGCTTTGGGTTCAATCTTGCGGTGTCCTTTCCCAGTGACAGTAGGGGCAGCAAGGCACGTATTGTATTGTTGCCATCGAAGATAACAAATGGGTTTTCATTATATTGCTTGAGTTAATTCCTCTACATCATGTCATCTTGCTTAATGTGTTACTCCATTATTTATGAACTTAATACTCTAGATGCATGCTGGATAGCGGCCGATGTGTGGAGTAATAGTAGTAGATGTAGGCAGGACTCAGTCTACTTGACATGGACGTGATGCCTATGTTAATGATCATTGCCTTAGATATCGTCATAGCTATCTGCTTTTCTATCAGTTGCTCGGCAGTAATTTGTTCACCCACCATAATATTTGCTATCTCGAGAGAAGCCAGTAGTGAGACCTATGGCCCCCGGGTCTCTTTTCCATATGATTGAATCTCGTCAACATCTTGCTAGTTTCTGATCTACTATTTTGCAATCTTTAGTCTCCAATCTATAAACCAAAAATACCAAAAATATTTACTTTACCGTTTATCTATCTCTATCATATCTCACTTTTGCAAGTAACCGTGAAGGGATTGACAACCCCTTTATCACGTTGGGTGCAAGTTGTTGATTGTTTGTGCAGGTATTCGATGACTTGTGCATCGTTTCCTACTGGATTGATACCTTGATTCTCAAAACTGAGGGAAATACTTACACTACTTTGCTGCATCACCCTTTCCTCTTCAAGGGAAAACCAACGCAAGCTTAAGAGGTAGCAAGAAGAATTTCTGGCGCCGTTGCCGGGGAGATCTACGTCAAGTCAAGCCATACTAAGTACCCATCGTAAGTCTTCTCCTTTGCATTACATTATTCTCCATTTGTCTCTCGTTTTCCTCTCCCCCACTTCTAAAACGATTTTTGAAAACCTTTGCCTTTTCTTCTCCCCTCTTCCATTCGTCTCTTTTCGCTTGCTTCTTGTGTGCTTGTGTGTCACGATGGCTCAAGATAATACTAAGTTGTGTGACTTTTCCAATACCAACAACAATGATTTTATTAGCACTCTGATTGCTCCTACTTGTAGCGACCAGACCTCAAACAGTCAAGTCTCTGTGCATCAGTGTCATCCCTGTATCTGTAATGCTGACATGCACAGTACTCAAGGATTTATAACAGAGTTTCAATCACACACTTATTACATCGAATGTCTCAAAAGAGAACTTATTACAATAATATGGCTTAAGGCCATCTAAATAAGATAATAGTGGAAGGCTTGGAGGATAAAGTGAGTCCATCAACTCCAATGGCATAGCTGAGTGAAGGACAACGACCTAGCGCACTTTACTCTTCGTCTGAAAAGTCTGCAACATGATATGTTGCAGCCCGAAACGGTTCAGCACATGGAATATGCTGGCAATGTAACACAAAAGAGCAATGAACAGAATAAATGCTATCACTACATGCATCTATGGCTGGTGGAAAACTCTATGGTTAATGGTTTTGCATAAAGCCAATTTTTTCGTACAACAAAGGAATAAATTTTATTTAACTATCATGGTGGTTGTTAAACATTGAGAAGGTTCCTCCAACTCAATCCCAATTAAACAGTAACAATTAACCCAATAAATTAATTTAGAATGATGAGATCAACATGATAATCCAAGAACCAGATACTCAATGTCGAGGAAACTGATCCACGAACACCTATGGGACCGGCGGACCGAGCCCCTTTCGGTTCGGCGGGGGGCGGATATCGCACAAAGAGCGGATCGAGGCGAAGCACACGAGCAGTTTACCCAGCTTCGAAGCACACGACAGTTCCAGTGCCCACTCGACAATCCTGCCTGTTGCTTCTAGATTTTGCAGTATCCTCTTCAGCGGAAAACGAGTGACGACTGTGATCTCATGTGCTTGGAAGTAATGGCGCAGCTTTCTCGAGGCCATGAGAAGGCCGAAAAGCAATTTCTACACACCAGAGTACCTTGACCTAGCCCCCTACCTGGCGCGCCAAAGATGTCGAGGAAACTGATCCACGAACACCTATGGGACCGGCGGACCGAGCCCCTTTCGGTTCGGCGGGGGGCGGAGATCGCACGAAGAGCGGATCGAGGCGAAGCACACGAGCAGTTTACCCAGCTTCGGAGATCTTCGAAGAGATAACACTCCTACTGCTGCATGTCTGAGTGTATTGAGTTCTTGCTTGGGAGCGCTGAGTGCTACAGTACACACTAGCTGCTAACGAGACCGAGCGTGGGTGTTTTTCTGCCTTCCAACCCCCCTTCTACGTTGCACATGGGCCTCCTTTTATATGCTAAAGGGGTCTCCGACAGGTGGCAACGTAGACAAGGGTAAAAATGGAAAAGGAATTGTGGTTGGTACAACTACCTGCACAGTGTATCATACCTAACCCTGACGGTAGGGGACAAAGGCATTAAATGCCCGTTTACGTCGCCCAAATAGTGCAAAAAGGGACCGTTAGGGACGCCACCGCTCGCCACGATGGCAATCTTGTCAGCGTCGCTTGCCACCGTGCACCGCTGGCCGCACAGCCTCTTGCCACGTGCGCCTGGAAAGGTCCCAGGGCGACACGTTGGTGGATGTGCTGGAGCGCGGGTACAGAGTGGTAGTTTGCCGCGGCAAGCGCCTTGCCGCGGTCGTTGTCTTGTCGCGTCCGGAAGCTTGTCGCTCACCGGGCCTTGCCGGGACGCGTGGCGCGTCGCGGCAAGTTCCTTGAGATGCCTTGGTTGGCCTTCCCGGCAAGCTCCTCTTGCCGGGGCCTTGTCTCCTTGGCTTGAATACTTTGTTCTTGCCAAAGGAACCACGGAGGAACCACGGAGGACCTTGGCGGTCACCCGGCAAGCCTTGCCACGGGGTGCTGCAACTGCCCGTGCACAAGTTCGGGATACTAGGGTACCCCTACTCTAGTACACCGACAGGAGCCCCCGGGCCTGGGCCACATACGATGCCGAGCGCTGTTGGGCCAGGCCCAAAACAGGGCACGGGCACGCGCGGCCTGGGTTACGCCATATCTCACTCTGTATCCACCGCGCCCTCCTCGAACGGCACGCGTCGAATGCGGCATCGTGGGAGTGATCGTGGGTGGTTTCTTTATTCGGAAAGACGGAACGTCTGCCCCCTCCCTCTTTATAAGCAGGGGAAACAGGGGAAGTTCGCCCATCTCGCCGGTTGCTATTCCAATCTCAAAAACCTTTGCCGCTCCCCCCTTCTCCCCAAAGCTGAAAGAGAGCAGCGCTCCGCCCCCCATCGACACCGGCACCACCAACGCCATCGATCTCTCTCACCACCTCCGCCATGGCTCCGAAAGCCGGGAAGGTTGTGAAGTCAGCCGAGGCGCAGCGGCTCGCGGTGCTGCGAAAGGAGCAGGCAACCTTCCCCCCTCAGCTCGCCGCGAAGGAGCTGAGGGAGTATTACTACCTCTTCTGGTCGACGGAGACGCGAGCGCATCCGCGCACGAAGGTACTCTCAGCTGCCGCTTCGGAACTGGTTCCGAATGGATATCCCTTGTTCGCGTTGTTCTTCTACTGCGGGCTCTGCCCGCCTTTCCCTGAGTTTTTCTGTGACATTATGAACACCTACGGGTTCCGCCTCCTTGACTTCACCCCCAATGCCGTTCGGACCATGGCAGTTTTCGCACATCTCTGCGAAAACTTTGTCGGAGTCTATGCAAATGTAGCTCTTTTTCGCCACTTCTTTATGCCCCGAGTTGAGAAAGGGGAGCCTTTATCCGGCGGAATCGCCTGGATCTCGAGAACTGGCAAGAAGGAAGCTTATCTGGAGGGAGAGCTCCGCAGCAAGTGGGATGAATGGAGAGCAGACTGGTGCTGGATTGTCGAGGAGAACCCGCAGCCATTTACCGCCCAGCGCCAAGCCCCAGTAGCGCGCGGCAACGATTGGAGCAACGTGGCCTCGGAAGACGATAGGCTGAAGATTTCCGTCACCCGAATCCTACGCCTCAGGCTTGCCGGGCTCACCGTAGGCGCCGCTGGCGCAGATTTTCTTCGCCGCCACATCGCCCCCCTGCAGGAGAGGAGGAGACCCGCCTGGGAGTTCCAGAATGCGGCGGATATCATGAGGCTGCGCCCGGGCCTCAACTTCAACTTCACTGTCCTGGAACTGGACGTGATGCTCCTGGAACTGTTCAAGCACGATCCTCAACATCCCGAAATGTTCAGGTTGCCGAGGGGTGTCATTCCGCTGTGCAACAACTCCTCGCTCGACCGCATCCGTGCAATGATGCCACTGTGCGATTCGCATGGAATTGTCCCAACTTGGCAGGAGCCTGCAGACGACGTCGTGCAGGAGTTCTTTGACGACTTGGTAGAAATGCCGGTCCGCTCCGATGAACAGAAGAGCCTTACTCGCGACACCACCGATGCGGAGATGCAGCGCATCGCCACTAGGCTTGAAGAGGCGGCGGCAGCCGCTGCCGCGGGCGAGTTTGGATTCACCGTGGAGGAGGCAGAGGCAGCAGAGGCGGCAAGCCTTGCCGAGCAAGAGGAGCTTTCCGGTGAGGGAGAGCTTGTCGGGCCTGAAGCTGAGTCGAGCGAGCCCGCCGAGGGCGCGAGCGACTCGTTGAAGATCGACTCCTCCTCTTTCTCACCTTCAGACAGCTTGCCGCAAGCGGAGCCCCCAGCTCCACCAAGAAGGCGTCTCTGCAAGGCCGGGGACATAGCGGGGCGGCAGACGGGTCAACAGCCGCCGCGCCGCGCGACGCGCTCCATTGTGGCAAGCACTGTTGCCGCGGGAGCACCTCACGCCGCTGCGGCAACTGGAGCGGGGCCCTCCCGGACCACCGCTTCTGCTCCCGCCAAGCGGCTAAGGGAACCTACTCCTCCGCCTTGTCGCGCCGAAGGTGGGCCGGACTTCGACCTCTCCGCGCTCAGCTCCGACGAGGAAGAGGAAGAGCAAGATTCCTTGCTGTACTTGTAGTTCTTCAATTCTTGCTGTTTTGTCTTGTATCTGATTTGCTTTACTCCGAACCCATTCCTTTCAGGACTCTAGCCCAGAGAGCGGCGAAGAGAGCCAAGGTCCCGGTGATTGTCATCGAGGACGAACCCACCGCGATAGCAGGGGGTGTGTCTGAGACCACCTTGCCGGACCCGGCAACTATTCCCCAAAGCAGCCCCCAGCGTAAGTATATGGTTTACTTCCTGCTGTTAGGCGCGCATGGGTGCTCTTTCTTTGCTGACATCTGACTATTGGTTTGCGTAGGAGCAGAGCAGTCTCACCAGGAGTGCCCGGAAGCCGCTCCCGACATGCCATCTGCTTCGACTACACCGCCAAGGGAGGATTCCCCGGCAAGGGAGAATTCTCCGGCAAGGGACAGTTCTCCGGCAAGGGACAACACCAGCGACCCCCCGGTGGCGGAGACCATGACTGTAGATCCTAGTACAGGTAATCCTCTTGCTTGAAAACTTCCCTTGGGTTCTTCTTCTTCTGACTTTCTTTTTGAATATTTGCTTGACTTTTCTTCCTTTTCCGGTCGTCAGGTCCATCTGCCATGGAGCCGATGGAAACCAAGGTCGCCGGCGAGCAGAACGCGCGCGGCAATACCGACGACGCCGCTGTCACCGAAGAAGAAGCCGGCGCTGATGATCCCGCCGGCGGAGAGGCCGCCAAAGCTGCCGCCGCAGAAGCTGGTGAGGGGCCCGGCGATCGGACTGACGGCCCCGAGGCTGCAGGAGCGTCAGGCGCTACGCCGACCGCCGATCCCTCCGCCACTGCTGCAGCGTCAGGCTCCGAAGAGCCCCAGCCCGACTCCTATTTGAAGGCCGGCGATGGCGTCTTCATCAAGCTCCCCTGGGCGTCGAGCTCCAGGGCGCCGATCGAAGGAGAAATCTTTGATGAAGAGTTGCTCGCCTCCGCTGGGCTGACGCTGGTCGACGCGCCGAGCAGCAGCAGCGGCGAGCCTGAGGAGGAGCAGCTGCTGCGGAAGCTGTTGTCGCTCTACCGCGCCCGACAGGCCAAGCTGGTATCCCGAGAAGCGCTTGTCACGAAGGTGGGAGTGGACATCGAGAAGCGCGCGGAGGAGCTCCGGGGCCTCAACCAGGAAGCTCTCCGGTCCCTGGCAGAGGAGCGGGAGCAACTCGCCGAGGAGCGTAAAGCCTTCCTCCTCGAGAAGGCTGAAGTTGAAGAGCAACAGCGGCTTGCTGCCGAGAAGTTGTCTGCGCAGGAAGGCGAGTTGGCGCAGCGGAAGGTTAACCTTGACAACCACGAGGTGGAGCTTGCCGCGCGCGAGCACGGCGGGGCTCTCAAGGAAGCAGAGGATGCTACCGCAGCTGCCGAGGCCACCAAGAAGGAGCTGGAGATGAAGGTGGCGCAGCTGGAGGCCGATCTCAAGGTGAGCGGCGAGGAGCTTGCTGCGCTCAAGCGTGAGCGCGAGAAGGACGCCTACACCCATGGCGAGCTGCAGGGTCGTCTCGCCGAGAGGAGCAAGGAGCTCAGCACCGCCAAGGACTCCAACGCAGATCTTGAGTTGAAGCTGACTACTTTGACCAAGACGCTGGACGACGCCAGGGAGCAGGAGGTGGCCTTGAAGGAGAAGATCAAGGCCGACGAGGCGCTGCTGGCGAGTGCTGCTGCCACCCAGAACACTTTTAGGGAGAATGTGGAGCACTGGACCGAGGGTCTCGTGGATGTTGCCGCAGCCATCGACAGGGAGCTGGCGCAGCTGGGGATGGAGGATCTCGGGTATTCCTCCGATGAGCACCTCCAACCCAGCGCCAAGCTCAGCTTGTTCTTCAAAGGCGTGGCGACGGCCCTCCAGCGACTCTGGGAGAAGATCTCAAAGCAGCTGGCCGACGAGTCGCGCAAGATCTGCGCGGGAGCTCTTCAAAAGGTGCTGGTGAAGGTGGCCTTCCGCAACCCAGGCCTCAACCTCACCAACGTCCTCAGGACCTTGCCGCCGGATGCTAATCTGGAAGCGCTCAAGACCCTTGTCGCACCCATTGTGGACAAGGTGAGCGGGATCAAGAGGGTTGAGGGCGATCGCGTAGATTAGGCCGCCCGTTTTCTCTTTTTCTTGTCGCTGCTGGTCATGTTATGAGAACAATCTGTTAGAGCTGCGACAAGCTATCTTGTAATATGACTCTATTTCGGGTAACGATTGCTATGTTATTTCCTTTACTTGATTCCTTCCTTTGTATGTTTTTGCCCTACGCTTTTAGGGAACTTGTCGGCGCAGGCACCTTAGCCGCGAGCGCTGAGTGCGGGACGTCAGCAGCCTGCTGGCGGTGCCGCTACCGACAAGAAACCTTGTCGCAACTAGTCGCAGCTCACTTAAGTTGTTGAGCGGACTCGAAACAAAGTAAGGGCGCAACTAGCTACGAGTTGGTTCCTCCGCGCACAGGTTTTCCATACAAAGCACGGTCGTTCGAGGAAGATAACTTAAAAAAATTTAAAACTGATTGCTCAAACTTTAGCAACTTAGCTTTTCTGTCGTTTGCTTCCCGGTAAGGCGAAACTTCCTCGAACGACGCTTGGTCCACACCATTATCTTCTCCTTTCCCCCCGGCAAACATGTGGGCGAGGGAACCTTCCTTTCTTTGAGAAAGAGAAAGAAGAGAAAATAAAGATATGGAGCCTTGTGGCTCGTTATTGCTTACCGGGGGTAGGCGCTGCACAAAGTGTCAGATAACGCATGCAAAAGAAGTAGAAAACATGAAATTGACAAGATGTGCGGAGCACATGAGCTTTACTTATGCTCGGGGTCTGCGCCCGGCTTCGTACAAAGGATTATATGCAACATCGGCAAGACTTGTACAAAAGGTGGTTGCCGGAACAGGTTCTGGCAACCGCGCCCTATGGGTAAAACTTACGAAGATGCTCAATGTTCCAGGAGTTTCTCACCGGAATGCCATCTTCGGTCTCAAGGCGGACAGCGCTAGGCCTAGTGACTCGTTTCACCCGGTAAGGGCCTTCCCACTTCGGCGTCAACTTGTTGGAATTCTTGGCGGATTGAACGCGCCAAAGAACAAGGTCGCCTTCCTCGAGACTTCTAGCATTAACTTTGCGGCTATGGTAGCGGTGCAAAGCTTGCTGGTATCGAGCAGATCGTACAGCGGCCTGAAGACGGTCCTCCTCAAGGAGCAGCGCGTCATCTTGTCGCAACTGCTCTTGCTCAAGCTCATCATAAGCGAGCACTCGAGGTGACCCGTATACGAGTTCCGTGGGGAGAACTGCCTCTGCTCCATAGACTAGAGCGAAAGGTGTCTGGCCAGTGGCTCGATTTGGCGTCGTCCTGATCGACCAAAGAACCACCGGCAGCTCCTCAATCCAGTTCTTTCCGCACTTGTGCAGCCTGTCGAAAGTCCTGGTCTTGAGCCCGCGCAGCACTTCAGCATTCGCCCTCTCCGCTTGACCGTTACTTCTCGGATGAGCAACAGAAGCGAAGCAGACCTAGGCGCCAAGATCTTGGACGTACTGCGTGAAGGTGCGACTCGTGAATTGCGTGCCATTGTCGGTGATGATCCTGTTAGGGATCCCGAAGCGGCAAACAATCGACCTGAAGAACTTGACTGCTGACTGTGCTGTCACCTTCCTCACTGCTTCCACTTCTGGCCACTTTGTGAACTTGTCGATTGCAATGTACAAGTACTCAAAGCCCCCGACAGGTCGGGGAAAGGGGCCGAGGATGTCGAGCCCCCAGACCGAAAATGGCCAGGATAAAGGGATCGTCTGGAGAGCTTGAGCTGGCTGGTGTATCTGCTTGGAATGGAGCTGGCACGCTTCACACTTGGTTACTTGTGCAGTTGCATCCTGGAGGGCTGTCGGCCAAAAGAAACCTTGCCGGAACGCTTTGCCAGCAAGTGCTCTTGCGCCAATGTGGTGACCACATATGCCTCCATGTATCTTTGCCAACACCTTTTGTCCGTCTTCCCGATGAATACACTTCAATTTCACACCGTTGAGTCTTCTTCTGTACAGTGTGTTGTCGACAAACTGGTACATACTTGACTGCCGGGCTACTCTTTCCGCTTCTTCTTGCTCTTCGGGAAGTTCTCCTGTCTGAAGGAAACGGACAATCTGTTGTGCCCATGCTGGAGCTTGCGGCTCGACAACAAGGACTAAAGGCACATCTGCTGCTGTGGGAACATCCGCTTCTACGGCGAGAACCTGCGGCTCAGCCGGAGCTTGACATTCCCCGGCAAGCTTGCCGAAGCAAAACTTGTCGGGAGCATCTTCTTCAATGGAACAAACCCTAGGGCTTGCCGGAGCAGACTGCTCCTCAGCACCCTTGGTGTTGATCTTGAGGACCTTCTTGGCGGCGGCTTCGGGGAGCTCTGCCGGAAAATAGTCACCAGAAATCAACTTCCTCTTCTTGCTCTGTCTAGTTGATGGCGTTACAGATGGTTGAGTCAGTTTGAGCACAAAGATCCCTGGTTCCACAGGTAACTTAAGTGCGGCGCACTTCGACAGGCCATCGGCAATGTCGTTCTGAGCTCTTGGAACATGTTCCATCTGTAGGCCGTCAAAGTGCTCTTCTAGCTTTCTCACTTCATCAACGTAAGCTTCCATCAACGGACTCTGATAATTCTTGTTCACTTGGCGGACGACAAGCTATGAGTCACCCCTGACAATGAGCTTCTTGATCCCAAGGTCTGCTGCGATCCTGAGACCGGCAAGCAAACCTTCATACTCTGCGGTATTGTTCGTTGCTTGCTCCTTGGGAAAGTGCATCTGGACTACGTACTTGAGGTGCTCTCCGGTGGGTGCAACAAGTAGCACGCCGCACCGGCGCCTTGCAGCGAGAAGGCACCATCAAAGTACATCAGCCACTCTTTGCTTGCTTCCTTGACGGGGATGCTTGTTTCTGGAATTTCTTCATCTTGTGTTGGCGTCCATTCTGCTATGAACTCCGCCAATGCTCTGCTTTGGATAGTTGAAGTGCTCTCAAACTTGAGGCCAAAGCTTGACAGTTCCAGTGCCCACTCGACAATCCTGCCTGTTGCTTCTAGATTTTGCAGTATCCTCTTCAGCGGAAAACGCGTGACGACTGTGATCTCATGTGCTTGGAAGTAATGGCGCAGCTTTCTCGAGGCCATGAGAAGGCCGAAAAGCAATTTCTACACACCAGAGTACCTTGACCTAGCCCCCTACCTGGCGCGCCAAAGATGTCGAGGAAACTGATCCACGAACACCTATGGGACCGGCGGACCGAGCCCCTTTCGGTTCGGCGGGGGGCGGAGATCGCACGAAGAGCGGATCGAGGCGAAGCACACGAGCAGTTTACCCAGCTTCAGAGATCTCCGAAGAGATAACACTCCTACTGCTGCATGTCTGAGTGTATTGAGTTCTTGCTTGGGAGCGCTGAGTGCTACAGTACACACTAGCTGCTAACGAGACCGAGCGTGAGTGTTTTTCTGCCTTCCAACCCCCCTTCTACGTTGCGCATGGGCCTCCTTTTATATGCTAAAGGGGTCTCCGACAGGTGGCAACGTAGACAAGGGTAAAAATGGAAAAGGAATTGTGGTTGGTACAACTACCTGCACAGTGTATCATACCTAACCCTGACGGCAGGGGACAAAGGCATTAAATGCCCGTCTATGTCGCCCAAATAGTGCAAAAAGGGACCGTCAGGGACGCCACCGCTCGCCACGATGGCAATCTTGTCAGCGTCGCTTGCCACCGCGCACCGCTGGCCGCACAGCCTCTTGCCACACGCGCCTGGAAAGGTCCCAGGGCGACACGTTGGTGGATGTGCTGGAGCGCGGGTACAGAGTGGTAGTTTGCCGCGGCAAGCGCCTTGCCGCGGTCGTTGTCTTGTCGCGTCCGGAAGCTTGTCGCTCACCGAGCCTTGCCGGGACGCGTGGCGCGTCGCGACAAGTTCCTTGATATGCCTTGGTTGGCCTTCCCGGCAAGCTCCTCTTGCCGGGGCCTTGTCTCCTTGGCTTGAATACTTTGTTCTTGAATGGCTCCAAAAGAACCACGGAGGACCTTGGCGGTCACTCGGCAAGCCTTGCCGCGGGGTGCTGCAACTGCCCGTGCACAAGTTCGGGATACTAGGGTACCCCTACTCTAGTACACCGACACTCAAGATGTCCATAACCGGGGACACGGCTAACCATGATTAGTTTGTACACTCTGCAGAGGTGTGCGCACTTTTCCCCACAAGAATCGATCTCCTCCGTTGGATTTCTCGCACTACATGGTGTTTGAGAAATGGATGACCGAGACACCGTCTTTTAGAAACATTAACTCTTTACTTTGGATGGACAGTTACACCTACTTTCCTTTACATCTGCTAGCCTACCACTTAAAGAGGTCATGCAACATACTCAACTATGCTAGAGCCCATAATAGCTTGTGGCTGCACATGGAAGTTTCTAGCATGAATAATCTTGTGATCCCTTTGAGCCTGGGTGGCGAACCGTAGAATGATCACACGGGTACTCCGGGATTCCTAGGACAACACTGGATTCTCCAGGTGCCCGCAACCAATCCACCCAGAGGTGTATTTAAGTAGCCACCTTAAGTTAACCATTAATTAACAACTCGCACATCTGTCATGGATACACTCAACCAATCCACGTCTACGAGCATAGCATAGCAACCTGAGCATAACGTAGAAGTAACTCCCAAAGGTTTGATAATACAAGGGCAATAGGTTTTACCTCACCATCTACTTCCCAAACCCACATTTTATTCAGATCCTAACCATGCAATGTTTGAGGATTGTAACTAATGCATAAAAACTGGGTAATAAAGGGATATGATCAAAGTGTTACTTGCCTTGCTGACGATCTGCAAAACCTAGAGACTCGTAGTAGCACGCTTCACACTCTGGGAATTCTATCGCAAACAAACAATAGCATACATAATCACTCCAGCATAGATGCACAGGTAAAACTCAGATAAGAAGATCCAATTCGAAAGTTCAACTGAAGAGCTTCGTTTTGAAAAAAGAATCAACTCAAACGGAGCAACGAAACTCACGATACGAACGAAACAAGATCGTTTACTAATCTGGACCAAAGTCAAATTTTACAGTACCAAAATCATGTTCAAGTTGGTTAACTAGAAAGAGGGCTTCGAGACGAAGATTTAGGCGCTGGTTTCATCTAGTTTGGATAAACAAGTAATAAGTTATACTAGACTGAAGATCGGGGGCATAATCATGATAAAAAATAATCGCAGATAAATCCCTAGAAAAAAATGAAACGAACAGACTAATGAACGAACATTCGCTGTCTGAACCTAACCGGCGAACGTTAAAATGAACGAACGGACGAACGTCAGCTAAGTAAATAAACCGGCGAAAAACCGAACCAATCTAATAAAAAACGGATCTAGGGTTTTATAAAAAATGGCGATTTTACCTAAAACCGAAAAAAACGGGCGGCGAGATCTTCGAAGTCCGGCGGCTCCGGCGGCTTCCGATGATGCGGGGCGGCGGGGCTCCGATGCGGCTGCAGGGTGGCGAGGGCGACGGCGCAGCGCGGGCGGCGGCGGCGGCAGCAGCTTGCAGCGGCGGCAAGTGCGGCGGCGGCGACTCAGTGGTGGGAGGCGGCGGCTGGGCGGGACAAGGAAAGGCGGCGGGGGTGAGGCGGGTTATAAAGGGGTCATGTGGGGGACTTGGGGAGGGGGAAAGTTATACTAGACTGAAGTGCGGCCACGGCGGTAGCTCGTGTGCGGGAGCAGGAGACCGGCTCAGGGTCGGGGGCGACTGGGCGCTGGGCCGGCTGGGCTTCGGCCCAGTCGGTCCGAAGATTATTATTTTTTAAATAATTTCACCCGAACGGAAAAAATCCTAATAAATTATAAAAAATATATTCTAAAATGCCAAAAATAATTTTCTCCATCTAAATGAAATATTTAGAATAAAGTGAACATTTTTCTGGCCTAAAATGCAATTTTAAAAAAATGCATATTTTTCTAATTCAAATAAAATAGTAATAAAAAATCCGAATAAAAAGATTATTTGATTTTAACATTTTTCCTACAATATTTCTTTTATTTTGGAGAAGTCATTTTATCCCCTCTCTTTTATTTTAATATTGGCAATATTCAGAGAGAAGAACATTAAAACCAAAATGATCCTCTTTTTAAATTTGAGAAAATTCAAATATGAAAATAAACGAAATCCCTAACTCTTTGTGTGGTCCTTGAGTTGCTTAGAATTTCTAGGATCAAACCAAAATGCAAATAAAATATTATATGCATAGGATGACCTATGTATAACATTCCAAATTGAAAATTTGGGATCTTACAAACCTACCCCCCTTAAGATGAATCTCGCCCTCGAGATTCAGGTTGGCTAGAAAATAGGTATGGGTGGTCCTTCTGTAGATCTTCCTCTCGTTCCCAGGTGGCTTCATCCTCGGTATGATTAGCTCCAATGAACTTTGCAAAACTTGATAACCTTGTTGCGTGTGACTCGGGTGAAAAACTCGAGAATCTTCACTGGTTTCTCCTCGTAGGTCAAATCACTATCCAGCTGAATCGCTTCTAGTGGCACTCTATCTCTCAGAGGAATATCGTCCATCTCTGCGTGGCACTTCTTCAACTGGGAAACATGAAATACATTGTGAACTCTTGACAATCCTCCTGGCAATTCCAGCTTGTAAGCAACTTCTCCCATACTCTCCAAAACTTTGTATGGTCCCACAAAACATGGTGCTAGCTTTCCCTTAACTCCAAAACACTTAACTCCTTGAAGCGGTAACACACAAAGGTACACTCTGTCTCTAACTTCATAAACTATCTCCTTGCGTTTAGAATCCGTGTAACTCTTCTGCCTGGACTGGGCTACCTTGAGTCTGACACGAATCAGCTTAACCTCCTCTTCAGACTCTTTAATCAAATCTGGTCCAAACAACTGACGATCTCCAACTTCATCCCACAATAACAGTGTCCTGCACCTCCTTCCGTACAAAGCTTCAAAAGGGGCCATCTTCAAACTGGCTTGATAACTGTTGTTATAAGAGAACTCTACATACGGCAAGTTGTCGTCCCAACTAGATCCGTAATCTAGCGCACAAGCTCTCAACATGTCCTCCAGAATCTGATTGACCCTCTCGGTCTGTCCATCTATCTGTGGATGAAAGGTTGTACTGAACTCTAGCCTCGTACCCAAAGTCTCATGCAACTGATTCCAGAACTTTGAGGTAAATTGGGTTCCTCTGTCTGATACAATGGTCCTCAGAACTCCATGCAGACATACGATCATGGTCATGTATATCTTTGCCAACTTAGCACTTGTATAAGTGGTCTTCACTGGGATGAAATGAGCTATTTTCGTCAATTGATCGACTACAACCCACATAGAGTCATAGCCTGAACGAGTCCTGGGCAATCCAGTGATAAAATCCATGCCAAGCTTGTCCCACTTCCATTCGGGTATCGGCAATGGTTGTAGTAATCCTGCTATCTTCTGATGCTCTGCCTTAACTCTCTGACATACATCACATACTGCTATATACTCAGCAATATCCTTCTTCATTCCTGTCCACCAGAAACCTTCCTTCAAATCCAGATACATCTTAGTGTTTCCTGGGTGAATCGAATACGGCGAATCATGGGCCTCTTGCAGAATCAACTTCCTGATCTAGGGGTCATTAGGCACATATACGCGATCCTCAGACCATAAGGTATCGTGCTCATCCTCACGAAATCCTTTAGCCTTTCCTTTACTCATCCTTTCCTTTATCTCGAAAATCTCCTTGTCGGTCTTCTGGGCTTCTCTGATCTTACCCATCAAAGTGGACTGAATTTCCAATGCTGCTACATAACCTCTCAGAACTATTTCCAAACATAGCTCGCGAAGAACCTCTGCTCACTCCTTGGGTAATCCTCCGGTCATGAGCATAGTAACATAACTCGTGCGACTCAACGCATCGGCTACTACATTAGCCTTTCCGGGATGATAGTGCAATTTCATATCATAATCCTTAATGAGTTCCAACCATCTCCTTTGCCCGAGATTCAACTCCTTTTGTGTGAAGATATATTTCAAACTCTTATGATCCGTGTATACCTCACAGTGGTTTCCAATGAGAAAATGCCTCCATGCCTTCAACGCATGCACTACGGCTGCTAACTCCAAATCATGAGTAGCATAATTTAACTCATGAGGTTTAAGCTGTCATGAGGCATATGAAACAACTCTTCCCTCCTGCATAAGCACTGCTCCAAGTCCTCGACGAGAAGCGTCGCAATACACTTGATAATCCTTTCGCTTGTCTGGAAGAATCAACACTGGGGCTGTAACCAAACGTTTCTTCAACTCCTGAAAACTAGCTTCACACTCCTCAGTCCATTTAAACTTGGTGTCCTTCTTCAACAACTCTGTCATGGGCTTGGCAATCCTGGAGAAATTCTCAATGAACCTCCGATAATAGCCTGCGAGTCCGAGAAAACTCCTAATCTCCCCAACTGATGTGGGTGCCACCCATTTAGTCACAGAAACAACCTTGGTGGGTCTACTGCTATTCCTTCTCTGGATATAACATGTCCGAGAAATCCAACTTACTTTAACCAAAACTCACACTTGCTGAACTTGGCATACAACTGATGTTCTCTGAGCTTCTCAAGAACCAAACGCAAATTTTCCTTATGCTCCTCTTCATTCTTCGAGTCGACCAATATATCATCAATGAACACCACGATGAACTTATCCAAAAAATCCATAAACACTTTGTTCATCATGCTCATGAAATAGACAGGCGCGTTAGTCAGACCAAATGACATAATGGTATACTCGTATAGCCCGTACCTTGTGGTAAAAGTTGTCTTAGGTATATCCTGCTCTCAAATCTTCAGCTGATAGTATCCTGATCGCAGATCGATCTTGGAAAATACTTTAGCTCCTTGCAACTGGTCAAACAAATCATTGATCATCGGCAGTGGATACTTGTTCTTGATCGTCACCTCATTCAACGCACGATAATCAACAACCATCCTTAATGATGAATCCTTCTTCTCCACTAGAAGTACTGGGCCTCCCCAAGGTGATGAACTTGGTCGAATGTAACCCTTATCCAGTAACTCCTTAATCTGCTTCTTGATTTCCTCCAAATCCTTTGCGGGCATCCGATACGGTCTCTTTGATATTGGCCCGATGCCTGGCAATAGCTCAATCAAAAACTCAATGTCTCGATCCCGTGGCATGCCTGGCAACTCCTCCGGAAATACGTCGGGGTAATCCTTCACCATTGGTACTTCCTCCTGTACAACTCCTGATAAGGAATTCACTTGAGTCCTCTTCGGCACATGTCGGGATACATACTTGATCCTTCTTCCTCCTGGGGTGGTGAGCATAATTGACTTACTCACGCAATCAATGTTTCCCCCATACATCGATAACCAATCCATACCCAATATCACATCTAATCCTTGCGATTCCAGAATTATCAAAACGGAGGGGAAAATATGCCTACCTATGGTCAATGGCATCTGAAAACATCCTTGACTTGCCATATGCTCCGCTCCTGGCAAGCTTACAAACATAGGTATCCTAGGAACCTTGGTGGGCAACTTATACTTATCCACAAATCCCCTTGATATGTATGAATGCGATGCAGTAGTATCAAAAAGAACGATTGCAGTAAATGACTTAACCAAAAACTTACCTATGACTGCATATGGCTGCTCTTCAACCTCCTCCATGCTAACGTGGTTCACTTGTCCCCTATTGAAATGGTTGGGCTTCGTTCCAGAGCTTCCGTTGCCATTTCCATTCTTTGCTTCAGAACACTCGGTGGCGTAATGTCCATTCTTCCCGCACTTGAAACAAGTAGTGTGACTTAGATCCTTCTTGGCGGGCGTTGTTGGGTTGGAACGGTTCTAGCTGCTGCTTCCTCCATTCCCACTCTCATTCCCATTCTTGGGGCCACTATGGTTATGCGAACTTCCTCCATTGGAATTATGGCCTCCATGGTTATGGTGAATCTGTCCTCCTGAGTTCGGGGTAAAACAAGGTCTCTGCTGAGCTCCTGAATTGTACTCCCCTTGTCCATACTTCCTCTTGCGGCTCTCTATCTGTTGTTGCTCCCCTTCAATCATAAGAGCTCTATCTACCAACTCCTGATAATTGTTGAATGTTGCCACCATCAACTGTGTGCTCAGCTCATCATTCAGTCCTTCCAGAAACTTCTCCTGCTTAGCGGCATCAGTTGCTACGTCATCAAGGGCATACCATGTTAACTTACTAAACTCATCCACATACTGGCCCACTGTGCGTCCTCCTTGGCGCAAGTTGCGGAACTCGCACTTCTTCATGTCCATAGTTCCCGCTGAAACATGGGCAGTGCGGAAAGCCTGCTGAAACTGATACCATGTAACAGTGTCAATGGGGTAAGTGGCTATGAAATTCTCCTACCATGATGTTGCGGGTCCATTAAGCTTATGTGCGGCAAAATGCACTCTCTCCTCATCTGTGCATCCTGCAGTGGTCATCTCCCTTCCAATTTTGCTGAGCCAATCACCTGCAACAATCGGCTCGGTGCTACAAGAGAACACCGGTGGATTCAGCCGTAGGAATCGGGCTAAGTGATCAACAGGTGGTGGTGGTGGTGGGTTGTTGTTGTTGTTGCATTGGTTCTGATTCTAAACTAATAGTTGCATCAGGGTATTCTACTGCTGGATCAATTGAGTGAGCTCCGGTGGGAAAGCAAATCCATTGTCACATCTCAAAGGCATCTGATGGGTTTAGAAAAGGTGAGAAAACAGAATAGAATGAGGTCTAAAGGGAAAACACTACCCATATGCACATGAGACAAACACATTCATATCACACCAATCAATTCAAACAAGGGCATAAAATCGATCTAACTACTGTTGCAAAAGGGCTCGGACTATTCTATATACATGGGGAAATACTTCTAATAATATGGTGGTCGACTAGAAGTTTTGATCGGTGGAAGACTCCACGATATCCGCTCCAGTTTCGTCTTTGTAGTCATCATCGCTAATGTCAGGGTCAGAATCGGTGTCGTCGATGATGATGTAGTCCTCCGAATGAATATCCTTGGAATGGTCATCATCTCCACCTGGCGCCGGGTCTCCCATGAATACTCCTAGCTTCCTTGTCAGGTCATCATTCTTCTCCACTATTATCGTCATTTCCTCCTCATATCTGTCGCGTGTAGACTTGAGTTCCTCCTCTATCTCCATGATCCTGGTCATCGCCTTCTTCAGATCTATCATGCTTGCGCACATTTGGTTCTCTTGGCAACAAATGTGTTGGTTTAACTCCTAGATGAAAGCTGCAATGGACCTGTCCCGCCTGGTACTGATCATCTCCCATTGCTCATCTCGGCGCCCACATATCTAGTAGATAGTGTCCTTAAGATCCTTCTGATAAACTTCTCCAATGCATCCCATGGCAATGTGGGCTGCCATGCTCTTTCCTAGACTCCAGGTTGGTGCATCAAAGGAAAACTCTATGGGCTCAGTAACTTGCATGAATGTCCTTCCTGGAACTTGAACTCGAATTATCCAACGCTCCTCTTCTAGTAAAGTGGCGATGTAGTTCCCGGTGAAGCTTGGTATTCCGATGTTCAGGTACCTAGTGACTTCCTTCAAGTGTCGCCCAAAAGGCGTGTCTTCATTCGGTTGTGTAAACTTGTTCCTTGAGTCTGCCATCCTATAGAGTTGAAAAGGGAGAGGAGTCAGAAATGAGTAGAGAAGAGTGACCAATGGTTTAACTTAGTGGTCATGTCCTACATTCAGTGTATGCTCTGATACCACCTTGTACACGACCAGACCTCAAACGGTCAAGTCTCTATGCATCAGTGCCATCCCTGGATCTATAATGCTGACATGCACAGTACTCGAGGATTTATAACAGAGTTTCAATCACACACTTATTACATCGAATGTCTCAAAAGAGAACTTATTACAATAATATGGCTTAAGGACATCTAAATAAGATAACGGCAGAAGGCTTGGAAGATAAAGTGAGTCCATCAACTCCAACGGCATAGCTGAGTGAACGACAACGACCTAGCGCACTTTACTCTTTGTCTGAAAAGTCTGCAACATGATATGTTGTAGCCTGAAACGGGTCAGCACATGGAATATGCTGGCAATGTAACACAAAAGAGCAATGAACAGAATAAATGCTATCACTACATGCATATATGGCTGGTGGAAAACTCTATGGTTAATGGTTTTGCATAAAGCCAATTTTTTCCTACAACAAAGGAATAAATTTTATTTAACTATCATGGTGGTTGTTAAACATTGAGAAGGTTCCTCCAACTCAATCCCAATTAAACAATAACAATTAACCCAACAAATTAATTTAAAGTTATGAGATCAACATGATAATCCAAGAACCAAATACTCAAGATATCCATAACCGGGGACACGACTAACCATGATTAGTTTGTACACTCTGCAGAGGTTTGCGCACTTTTCCACACAAGACTCGATCTCCTCCATTGGATTTCTCGCACTACATGGTGTTTGAGAAACGGATGACTGAGACACAGTCTTTCAGAAACATTAACTCTTTACTCTGGATGGATATTTACACCTACTTTCCCCTACATCTGCTAGCACACCACTGAAAGAGGTCATGCAACATACTCAACTATGCTAGAGCCCATAATATCTTGTTTTACACACAGAAGTTTCTAGCATGAATAATCTTATGATCCCTATGAGCCTAGGTGGCGAACCGTAGGATGATCACATGGGTACTCCGAGATATCCTAGGACAACACTGGATTCTCCAGGTGCCTGCAACCAATCCACCCAGAGGTGTATTTAAGTAGCCACCTTAAGTTAACAATTAATTAACAACTCTCACATCTATCATGGATACACTCAACCAATCCACGTCTACGAGCATAGCATAGCAACCTGAGCATAACGTAGAAGTAACTCCCAAAGGTTTGATAATAAAAGGGCAATAGGTTCTACCTCATCATCTACTTCCCAAACCCACATGTTATTCAGATCCTAACCATGCAATGTTTGAGGATGGTAACTAATGCATAAAAAATGGGTAATAAAGGGATATGATCAAAGTGTTACTTGCCTTGCTGACGATCTGCAAAACCTCGAGACTCGTAGTAGCACGCTTCGCACTCTGGAAATTCTATCGCAAACAAATAATAGCATACATAAGCACTCCAACATAGATGCACAGGTAAAACTCAGATACGAAGATCCAATCTGAAAGTTCAACTGAAGAGCTTCGATTTGCAAAAAGAATCAACTCAAATGGAGCAACGGAACTCAAGATACGAATGAAACAAGATCGTTTACTAATCTGGACCAAAGTCAAATTTTTACAGTATCAAAATCATGTTCAAGTTGTTTAGCTAGAAAGAGGGCTTTGAGACGAAGATTTAGGCGCTGGTTTCATCTAATTTGGATAAACGAGTAAAAAGTTATACTAGACTAAAGATCAGGGGCAGAATCGCGATAAAAATAATCATAAATAAATCCCTGGAAAATAAAACGAAACGAACAAACTAACAAAAGAATGTTCGCTGTCTGAACCTTACCAGCGAACAACATTCGTTGAAACGAACGAACGGGCGAACGTCTGCTAAGTAAATAAACCAGCGAAAAACCGAACCGATCTAATAAAAAAACGGATCTAGGGTTTTATAAAAAAAACTGGCAATTTTACCTAAACCCGAAAAAAACAGGCGGCGAGATCCGCTAAGTCCGGCGGCTCCGGCGGCTTCCAGCGAGGCGGGGTGGTGGGGCTCGCGGCTGCGGGGTGGCGAGGGCGACGGCGCAGCGCGGCAGCGGCAGCGGCGGCTCAGTGGCGGGAGGCGGCGGCGGGGCGGGACGAGGAGAGGCGGCGGGGGGTGGGCGGGTTATAAAGGGGTCGTGCGGGGGAGACTTGGGGAGGGGGCAAGGGCGGCGGCGGACTCCGAGGCGGCCACAGCGGCGGCGGTGCGTGCGGGAGCGGGAGATCGGCTCTGGGTCGGGGATGATCAGGCGCTGGACCGGCTGGGCTTCGGCCCAGTCGGTCCGAAGATTTTTTTTAAAATAATTTCGCCCAAACAAAAAAATCCTCATAAATTATAAAAAAATTCTAAAATGCCAAAAACAATTTTCACTGTCTAAATGAAATATTTAGAGCAAAGTGAACATTTTTCTGGCCTAAAATGCAATTTTAAAAAAATGCATATTTTTCTAATTCAAATAAAATAGCAATAAAAAATCTGAATAAAAAGATTATTTGATTTTAACATTTTTTCTCTAATATTTCTTTTATTTTGGAGAAGTCATTTTATCCCCTCTCTTTCATTTTAATATTGGAAATATTCGGAGAGAAGAACATTAAAACCAAAACGATCCTCTTTTCAAATTTGAGAAAATTCAAATATGAAAATAAACGAAATCCCCAACTCTCTCCGTGGTCCTTGAGTTGCTTAGAGATTCTAGGATCACACCAAAATGCAAATAAAATATGATATGGATATGATGACCTATGTATAACATTCTAATTTGAAAATTTTGGGATGTTACACTACTACTAATGTTGAATCTTGGGAAATTAATGCCGCTTTGTTGAATCTTGTTATGAAAGATCAATTTTCTGGCCTTCCTAGTGAAGATGCTGCATCCCATCTAAACAATTTCGTTGATTTGTGCGATATGCAAAAGAATAAAGATCTTGCTAAAACTTGGTTCTCATCTTTGCTTAAAAATAGTATTGATTCATGGAATAAGTGTACAGATGCATCTTTAAGTATTTTCCTCCTGCTAAGATCATCTCCCTTAGGACCGATATTATGAATTTTAAGCAACTTGATCATGAACATGTTGCACATTCTTGGGAGAGGATGAAATTGATGATACGTAATTGCCCTACACGTGGTTTGAATTTGTGGATGATTATACAAAAAAAATATGCCGGATTGAATTTTGCTTCTAGAAATCTTTTATATTCGGCCGCGGGAGGCACTTTTATGTAAATCACTATAGGATAAGCTACTAAGCTCCTACTACCTCTTCCGGGATTAAAAGGCCGAAGAGCCCGTGCACCCCGTCCGGAATTACTAGGCCGTCTGCGCACTACCCTCTTCTGCACATTGGTCCATAGCTTTGGTAGTAAATGGGAGCCTAAGCATGCAGCAACTGTTCCTACTTTCCATCTCATGCATGCAGAGCTAGAAAGCAGGCAATGCATGCACTTCTTTTTTGTGGGGCACGCGTTGTAATTAAACTAAAGAAGGTTAGGAGCCGAAGTATAAATACAAACGGAGCTCTCGGGTTGGTTAGACGAGACACCATATTTAAGGGATCTTGAGCAGAGTGCGTCTTGGTCTTCGTAATTTGGCTAAAGGGACTGAGGGAGTCCTGATTACAGAGGAACATCGTGCTACACCCATCCAGGATACGGCACAACGGAGACACAGGCGCAGACGTGCAGTAGGGACCCGTTTCAAGGATTCTTTTCATATTAAGACCCTGCGTAAACCTTTTTTACTGTCTCTTGTTTATAACATCCCCCGGTTTTTTGCTATAACCGAGGAGGAGGCTGGCGTCTTGGCATGTGGCCACGCCAGAATTTTGCGCGTACCTGGACACCAGGGGCTTATTACCAAGGGCTTTTGTTCGGCCGTTTTCATAAAGACCGAATACCTTAGGGAGTGTTCGGCGTCGCGAGTTTGGCCTTATATGCATCAGCTCCGAATCATGTCTTTGGTCAAATGTTGGGTTTGCCCGGCTCCTGTGTTTTGTTGCCTTACGTTCCGCACTATCGGCTAAGGCGGCACCAGGAGAACTACTGCGATTGTGCCCCGGTTCGGCCAGGCGAGCACCTCAGTAGAGAAAGCCGAAAACTGACTGTCATGATATAGCGAGAGACTGGTCAACCACTCGATGACTTGCCGGAATCTTTAGGATTGCTCTGCATTAACGAAGGGACATTTCCCAGTCAGGTACACACGCGCCCCGAATTCGGGAGAGCGCGGTGCCCCCAGGGGCTATTTAGTAGCCCCACTGTCAAACTCCTATGGCTAAGTGAAAGTGATAAAGCATTATAGTCTTGTTGCCTAGTTTGTTGCGCTATCACCTACTTTATAGGGCCAAGACGTTGGATCAAATGTGAAAATGCGCCTTCTACGAACACCCCCGCATTATATGCGTGGGGGCTGAAGCCAACGACTTCCATCTTTCAGGTTATATACACATATACATTAATGGTCGCACATGAGGTGTTCTAATTCTTGAAAGCACAAGTATAAAAAGCTTTTATATTCCATCGAAACATTGTTTTACAATAGCACATGTTATTCGAACACAACATCCTTCGAGCACTGCGTCTCTATTAAATGAGCGCCATGCAGAACTTCCTCAAAGTAGTGCTTGGCAGGTACTCGGCTTTCGTCCGAATCCTGGGATGCAACAACACTGGCCTTCATATCCGCCCAATATGTCTTGACACGGGCAAGAGCCATCTGTGCACCCTCTATGCACCCTGACCTCTTCATTGCATCAATATGCGGCACCGTACCAAGGAACTGCTGCACCAAGCCAAACTAACTCTTCGGCTCTAGCCCTTCCGGCCACAGACGACTCGTGACCTACCTCATGGCGAGTCCAGATAACCTGTTCAGCTCTGCCCAAGCGGACAAACGGTCGGACACCGAAAGTGGGTGTTCTGGATTGTGGAACTGCGACCAAAAAAGTTCTTCCAATTCATGGTCACCTAGACCCCGGAAGTGTTTGGTCGCGTCCGCGGCACTCGCCGCCAAATCCAGATAAGTGTTCGCCACACTCGACTTCTGGTCTAATGGAGCATACTTAGGATCCCCGAACTTCATCCGCAGCATATAGGGCTTTCCAGCTGTGATATCTCCGGCCTGACGTAGCTCCTCCTTCATAGCTCTCATTGCAGAGCGAGTGTCCTTGGCCTCGGCAGTGACCTTTTCTAGGTCCTTCTGTGCCACCCTATCTTCTTTTTCATGAAGCTTACAACGGTCGGCAGCATCCTTCAATTTTATAGCCATCTCGGCCATTTCTTTCTTGCTCTGGCAGTGAGCAGCCTGTTCGGCTTTTAGCTCTTCAGTCGCTTTAACGGCAGCCGCATCGCTTTTCCTCGCTTGCTCCTTGGCTCGGGCAAGTTCCGCCCGAAGGGTCTCCACGGCAGCGGCACCATCTGCATTAAGCACATATGTTATAAGGTACGAGCATCAAGCTCCTCTTACCAGATGCCTTTGGAGACATTACATACCTTGTACCTCGTCTAGTCGCTCATTTACAAGCGCGATGTCGGCATCTGCCACGTCAAGTTGCCGCTTTAGCTCGGCAAATCTATTAGTCTGGCTAGCCACCGAACACCTCGCCACCTACATAGGAAAGGCAACATATTATCCCTGGGATTATGATCCTCTGTGCACCTTCATTTCTGACAACACACAGACTCTCAGGGGCTACTATCTATACAGGGCGCATTTTATATATGTGGCTCTATCCAAAGGTACATCTTTTTCGCGTACCTCAAAACCTGTCAGTAAACTCCTGGCGGCCTCGTACAATCCGCTTTCCGCGGATGAAATCCTTCCAATCACCGTGTTCATCAACACACGGTGTTCTTCTGAGATAGACGCTCGCCCGAGCAGATCCTTCAGCTCCTCCGACCATGCACCAAAAGCTGTCGGACTAGTCCGACGACCTTTTTTAAGGTCCGGATTTGGAAAAACCCTCCGAGACGACACCTCGGGGTTGCCCGCCTCACAAGACGGTACAGCTGGGGGAGGCATTTCTCTCTCCATCATCTCCGAATGAAGACCCCCTGAAGATGAGCTCTGCTGAGAAGGGTTGAGATCTGAACTGCAAGGTAAAATTTCGGTTATCTTCCTCAGAAATAAAATAAGGATATCACTCATTTTAAAACCCCTCTCTCTACTTATGGCTCAGTGGAGAGCTGATCCCCTTGGGGGCGTAATGCGGCCGGGGCACCCTCCGGCGCCGGACCCTCTGACGAAGATTTCTTCCCCCGCTTTGAGGCCATCGCCTCCGGGTCTTCAGAGGCGGTCCTCTTCTTTCCCTGGATAGAGGAATTCTCGGTTCCTCCTTTCCTGGCAGTCTCCTTCGCGGAGGCGGTAGCTTCTTTGTTCCCCCCTTCGCCTTCTTCCAAAGGCGCAATCTCCAGCATCCTGGTCAACACGGGATCCGGCGTGGTCTCAGGGAGGGGGGCCGGACACCTGATAAGCTTTGCTTTTGCTATCCACTCCTGTTTAAAGGATAGCTCTTTTGAGGGCAGTGTTATGATAAATGTACGGATAGCGTGTCCGGGTACAGGGCTACTTACTTGAGTGTCTGGGCGATTGCAGCTCAGACCTGCGTCCTCGGACAAGTCCGGACACATTGCTTGTGATCCAAAGAACAATTTGTACATCTCCATGGGCGTCGTGCCCATAAAATGTTGGAGGGCTCGCGGTCCTTCCGGATTAAATTCCCACGGGCGGAGGGGGCGACGTTTGCAGGGCAGTATGTGGCGAATCAACATAACCTGCGCCACCACGGCCAAATTGTATCTCTTTCTAGGAGATCTCGAATGCGGCCCTACAGCAAGGGCACGTCCTTGTACGGCCCCCAGTTAAGCCCTTTATTGACCCATGACGCTAGCTGTGGTGGGGGACCCGAGCGAAAAGCAGGTGGCGCCACCCTGGGAGCTGCGATGTAAAACCACTCTCGTTGCCATAAGCCGAACTCCTCTTGAAAAGAGCCCTCGGGCCATGGGGCGTCGGCAATCTTGCTTATAATGGCACCTCCGCACTCAGCTTGCTGCCCCTCGATCGTCTTCGGATCTACCTTGAAGGTTTTAAGCCACAATTCGAAGTGGGGAGTGATATGAAGGAAGGCCTCGCACACGACAATGAACGATGAGATTTGGAGGATGGACTCCCGAGCTAAGTCATGAAATTCCAGCCCGTAATAAAACATGAGCCCCCTCATGAAGGGATCAATCGGGAAGCCTAGCCCCCGAAGGAAGTGAGATATGAACACCACACTCTCACCGGGCTGGGGAGTGGGAATAGCCTGCCCTTGAGCAGGCAGCCTATGCGAGATTTCGCTGGTCAGATACCTAGCATCTCTTAGCTTTCGCACGTCTTCTTCCGTAACGGAGGAAGGCATCCACCGGCCTTGGAGGTCGGAGCCGGACATCATCGAATGTCCGAAGCGCCTGAATCTGGAGCTTTGGGTGTTGGAACTCGAGGCAAGAGGCGGATTTGATTGGATTAAAAGAAAGGAGTCGAGCCTTGGTCTCTTTATAAAGAGGTCGAATACCAAGAGCCTTCCTCGTGACCATTTGGGACTCACTTTTAATTAAGAAGTCATACCAATTGAACGGTTGGGTTACCCACGCTTGTATTGATGAGGATCCGGGAATAAGGGGACACGATCTCTGCTTTGACAAGACGTGCCAAGGAAACCGCCTCGCTAAACGCACTGAGGTGGGACAGTAAAACGAATAAAGGCTTGGCCGTGGCGTGATGTCACACTACAGAATACGTCAGCAGATTAGATTTGTGTAAATATTATTCTCTCTATGGTGGTATGTGGAAATTATTTTGTAGAGCCGGACACTATCCTTGTGTTCAACATCTTCTATGAAGTATTCGGAGGAGGAACCCGCCTTGCAATGCCGAAGACAATTTGCTTGCCGGACTCGTCGTCATTGAAGCCTGGTTCAGGGGCTGCTGAGGGAGTCCTGTATTAGGGGGTGTCCGGATGGTCGGACTGTGACCTTTGGCCGGACTCCCGGACTATGAAGATACAAGATTGAAGACTTCGTCTCGTGTCCGGATAGGACTTTCCTTGGCGTGGAAGGCAAGCTTGGCGATTCGATATGTAGATCTCCTCCCCTTGTAACCGACTCTGTGTAACCCTAGCCCTCTCCGGTGTCTATATAAATCGGAGAGTTTTAGTCCGTAGAAAAAACAACAATCATACCATAGGCTAGCTTCTAAGGTTTAGCCTCTATGATCTCGTGGTAGATCAACTCTTGTACTACCCATATCATCAACATTAATCAAGCAGGAGTAGGGTTTTACCTCCATCAAGAGGGCCCGAACCTGGGTAAAAACATCGTGTCCCTTGTCTCCTGTTACCATCCGCCTAGACGCACAGTTCGGGGCCCCCTACCCGAGATCCGCCGGTTTTGACACCGACAGGGACTTATAAACCCAGACGGAGGTAGTAGATAATATTATGGTTAATTATTCTCAATAGCACACCAAAAGATCCATTAGTTAAAAAGTTCATGTGATTGAAGAGATTAATGTTTTGAGTGGAAAGATGGATGAACTTATGAAATTATTGGCTAATAAAAGTGTTTCCTATGATCCTAATGATATGCCTTTGTCCACTTTGATTGAGAATAATAATGAATCTATGGATGTGAATTTTGTTGGTAGGAACAATTTTGGTAACAACTATATAGAGGCAATTTTAATCCCAGGCCGTTTCCTAGTAATTCCTCTAATAATTATGGTAATTCCTACAACAACTCTTATGGAAATTTTAATAAGATGCCCTCTGATTTTGAGAATAGTGTTCAAGAATTTATGAGTTTGCAAAAGAATTTCAATGCTTTGATCAAAGGAAAATTGCTTAAGATTGATGAGTTGGCTAGGAATGTGGATATAATTTCTCTTGATGTTGATTCTTTGAAACTTAGATCTATCCCACCTAAGCATGATATCAATGAGTCTCTCAAGTCCATGAGAATTTCCATTGATGAGTGCAAAGAAAGAACCGCTAAGATGCGTGCTAAAAATATTGGTTTGTAAAAGTGTGTTCTTCTAGTTTTCATGATAATAATGATGAAGATCTAAAAGTGTTTTATTTGACTCCTATTAAATCTTTGTTTTCCAATATGAATCTTGATAAAGATGGGACTGGAGATGAGTCAACTTTAGTTAAAAGGCGTCCCAATGATTCGGATTTTTTAGATCTAGATGCAAAAATTGACAAAAGTGGGATTGGAGAGGTCAAGACTTTAAGTAGCAATGAACCCACTCTTTTGGATTTCAAAGAATTTAATTATGATAATTTTTCAACGAACCCACTCTTATAATCAAAACAAAGCTTTTACTAAACATATCATTGATGCTATGATGCAATCTTTTGAAGAAAAGCTTGAACTAGAAGTTTCTATCCCTAGGAAACTTTATGATGAGTGGGAACCTACTATTAAGTTTAAGATTAAAGATTATGAATGCTATACTTTGTGTGATTTGGGTGCTAGTGTTTCCACGATTCCAAAAACTTTGTGTGATGTGCTAGGTTTCGGTGAATTTGATGATTGTTCTTTAAATTTGCATCTTGCAGATTCCACCATTAAGAAACCTATGGGAAGGATTAATGATGTTCTTATGTCGCAAATAGGAATTATGTGCCCGTAGATTTCATTGTTTTTTATATAGATTGCAATCCTACATGTCCTATTATTCTTGGTAGACCTTTCCTTAGAACGATTGGTGCAATTATTGATATGAAAGAAGGAAACATTAGATTTCAATTTCCATTAAGGAAAGGCATGGAACACTTTCCTAGGAAGAATATTAAATTTCCTTATGAATCTATTATGAGAGCCACTTATGGATTCCATATCAAAGATGGGAATACCTAGATTTATTCGTGTTTTTATGCCTAGCTAGGGGCGTTAAACGATAACGCTTGTTGGGAGGCAACCCAATTTTAATTTTTTTTCTTTACTTTTTGATCCTGTTTAGTAATAAATAATTCATCTAGACTATGTTTAGATGGGGTTTTAAGTTTTAATTAGTGTTTGCGCGAAGTAGAACCTTTGGGAAGACTTGGGTGGAAGTTAATGCGATCTTGCTGTAAAAAACAGAAACTTTGTGCTCATGAGATTAGCTGTAATTTTTTATAGAAGGGTGCTTTTGAGTTGATTCTTTTTGAAAAAGATTAATTGACGAATTACTCACGTCCACCAATTTATTTCAGAATTTTAGGAGCTACAGAAGTATTTTATAGTTGCAGATTACTACAGACTGTTCTGTTTTTGACAGATTCTGTTTTTCGCGTGTTGTTTTCTTATCTTGATGAATCGATGAGTACTATCGGGGGGTTTGAACCATGGAGAAGTTGGAATACAGTAGATATTAAACCAATATAAATAAATAATTAGTTCACAACAGTACCTTAAAGTGGTGATTTATTTTCTTATACTAACGGAGCTCATGAGATTTTCTGTTGAAGTTTTGTGTTGTGAAGTTTTCAAGTTTTGGGTAAGGATTTGATGGACTATGGAATAAGGAGTGGCAAGAGCCTAAGCTTGGGGATTCCCAAGGCATCCCAAGGTAATATTCAAGGACAACCAAAAGCCTAAGCTTGGGGATGCCCCGGAAGGCATCCCCTCTTTCGTCTTCGTCTATCGGTAACTTTACTTGAGGCTATATTTTTATTCCCCACATGATATGTGATTTTCTTAAAGCATCTTGTATGATTTGAGTCTTTGATTTTTAGTTTACCACAATCATCCTTTCTGTACACTCCTTTTGGGAGAGACATGCATGAATCATGATTTATTAGAATACTCTATGTGCTTCACTTATATCTTTTGAGCTAGACAATATTGCTCTAGTGCTTCACTTATATATTTTTAGAGCACGACGGTGGCTTTATTTTATAGAAATAGTTGAACTCTCATGCTTCACTTATAACTAGTCCTAATATGATGGGCATCCAAGGTGGATATAATAAAAACTTTCATAAAAAAAAGTGCATTGAATACTATGAAAAGTTTGATTCTTTATGATTGTTTTGAGATATGAAGATGGTGATATTAGAGTCATGCTAGTGGTGTAGTTGTGAATTTGAGAAATAATTGTGTTGAGGTTTGTGAGTATTGTATCATGCACGTATGTAACCTTTGTGTAACAAATTTGAAGCATGAGGTTTCTCTTTGATTGTCATCCTTATGTGTGGAGGTCGGGATCGTGCAATGGTTAACTCCTACCAACCCTTACCCTAGGAGCATGCGCGTAGTGCTTGGTTTTGATGACTTGTAGATTTTTGCAATAAGTATGTGAGTTCTTTATGACTAAAGTTGAGTCCATGGATTATACGCACTCTCACCCTTCCACCATTGCTAGCCTCTCTTGTGTCGCGCAACTTTTGCCGGTACCATACACCCACCATTTACCTTCCTCAAAACAACCACCATACCTAACTATTATGGCATTTCCATAGTCATTCTGAGATATATTGCATGCAACTTTCCACCATTCCGTTTATTATGACACACTTCATTATTTTCATATTGCTTTGCATGATCATGTAGTTGACATCGTATTTGTGGCAAAGCCACCGTTCATAATTCTTTCATACATGTCACTCTTGAATCATTGCACATCCCGGTACACAACCGGAGGCATTCATATAGAGTCATATTTTGTTCTAAGTATTGAGTTGTAATTCTTGAGTTGTAATTAAATAGAAGTGTGATGATCATCATTATTAAAGCATTGTCTCGTGTGAGGAAATAAAAAAAGAGGCCAAAAAAGCCAATAAAAATAGGACAAAGAAGCCAATACAAAATAGGCCAAACAAGTCAATCAAAAAAAAGAGAGAAAAAGAGAGAAGGGACAATGTGACTATCCTTTTTCCACACATGTGCTTCGAAATAGCACCATGGTATTCATGATAGAGAGTCTCTAGTTTTGTCACTTTCATATACTAGTGGGAATTCTACATTATAGATCTTGGCTTGTATATTTCAACGATGGGCTTCCTCAAATGCCCTAGGTCTTCATGAGCAAGCAAGTTGGATGCACACCCACTTAGTTTCTTTTTGAGCTTTCATATATTTATAGCTCTAGTGCATCCGTTGCATGGCAATCCCTACTCACTCACATTGATATCTATTAATGGGCATCTCCATAGCCCTTTGATACGCCTAGTTGATGTGAGACTATCTCCTATTTATTGTCTTCTCCATAACCACCATTCTATTCCACCTATAGTGCTATGTCCATGGCTCACGCTCATGTACTGCGTGAAAGTTGAAAAGGTTTGAGAATACTAAAGTTCGAAACAATTGCTTGGCTGAAACCGGGGTTGTGCATTATTTGAATATTTTGTGTGATGAAGATGTAGCATAGCCAAACTATATGATTTTGTAGGGATGATCTTTCTTTGGCCATGTTATTTTGAGAAGACATAATTGTTTTGTTAGTATGCTTGAAGTATTATTATTTTTATGTCAATATTAAACTTTTGTCTTGTATCTTTCGGATCTGAACATTCATGCCACAATAAATAAAATTGCATTGATAAATATTATAGGTTGCATTCCACATGAAAAATTCTATTTTTATCATTTACCTGCTCAAGGACGAGCAGGAATTAAGCTTGGGGATGCTTGATACGTCTCCAACGTATCTATAATTTTGTATTGTTCCATGCTATTATATCATCTGTTTTGGATGTTTAATATGCATTTATATGCTATTTTATATTATTTTTGGGACTAACCTATTAACCAAGGGCCCAGTGCCAGTTTCTGTTTTTTTTGCCTATTTTAGAGTTTTGCAGAAAAGGAATACCAAATGGAGTCCAAACGGAATGAAACCTTCGCGATGATCTTTCTTGGACCGAAAGCAAACTAGAAGACTTGAAGATGAAGTCAGAGAGTCAATGAGGCAGCCACGAGGCAGGAGAGCGCACCCAGGGGGATAGGGCGCTCCCCCACCCTCATGGGCCCCTCTTAGCTTGCTCACCTAGTTCCTTCGCCTATATATACTCTTATGCCCTAAAAACATCGGGGGGAGCTACGAAACCACTTTTCCACCGCCACAACCTTCTGTACCCGTGAGATCCCATCTTGGGGCCTTATCCAGCGTCCTGTCGGAGGGGGATTCGATCATGGAGGGCTTCTACATCAACACCATTACCTCTTCGATGAAGTGTGAGTAGTTTACCATAGGCCTTCGGGTCCATAGTTATTAGCTAGATGGCTTCTTCTCTCTCTTTAATTCTCAATACCATGTTCTCCTTGATGTTCTTGGAGATCTATCCGATGTAATACTCTTTTGCGGTGTGTTTGCCAAGATCCGATGAATTGTGGATTTATGATCAAGTTTATCTATGAATATTATTTGGTTCTTCTCTGAATTCTTATATGCATGATTTGATATCTTTGCAAGTCTCTTTGAATTATCGGTTTAGTTTGGCCTACTAGATTGATCTTTCTTGCAATGGGAGAAGTGCTTAACTTTGTGTTCAATCTTGGGGTGTCCTTTCCTAGTGACAGTAGGGGCAACAAGGCACATATTGTATTGTTGCCATCGAGGATAACAAGATGGGGTTTTCATCATATTGCTTGAGTTAATTCCTCTACATGATGTCATCTTGCTTAATGTGTTACTCTGTTCTTTATGAACTTAATACTCTAGATGCATGCTGGATAGCAGTTGATGTGTGGAGTAATAGTAGTAGATGCAGGCAAGAGTCGGTCTACTTGACACAGACGTGATGCCTATGTTCATGATCATTACCTTATATATCATCATAACTATGGGCTTTTCTATCAATTGCTCGGCAGTAATTTGTTCACCCGCCGTAATATTTGCTATCTCAAGAGAAGCCACTAGTGAAACCTATGGCCCCGGGGTCTCTTTTCCATATTATTGAATCTCGTTTACATCTTGCTAGTTTCCGATCTACTATTTTGCAATCTTTACTTTCCAATCTATAAACCAAAAATACCAAAAATATTTACTTTACCATTTATCTATCTCTATCAGATCTCACTTTTGCAAGTGACCGTGAAGGGATTGACAACCCCTTTATCGCGTTGGGTGCAAGTTGTTGATTTTTTGTGCAGGTATTCAGTGACTTGTGCGCCATCTCCTACTGGATTGATACCTTGGTTCTCAAAACTAAGGGAAATACTTACACTACTTTGCTGCATCACCCTTTCCTCTTGAAGGGAAAACCAACGCAAGCTCAAGTGGTAGCACGGGTTATGGATTGCTACTTAAGCCACCATGGAGGGCTAATGGTGTGTGGCGGGTTGTGGTATATCTTATAAAGTCTCTTATACAGTTGTAGTTTCCAAATGATTAGGAGCCTATGAGTAAGATTTTTGTTAAGTGTTGAACAAACATGTTTTTATAGATCAATTCTATTGCTTTGGATCTACAACAGTTCAGAAAAGGAAAATAAATGGTAAACCTAAAGTTACGGCAGTGGAAGAGCTCATGTGTTTGGATGGATCTTAGATAGAAAAAGTTATCTACTATGATTGAAAAGGGACGCTGAACTGATACCGCGCAACCCCAATATCATGCTCAGATCAAACTACAACGGTCTACAGAAAGAAGATGAAGAACAACAAAGAACTCCGACGAACTGGGCAAACCCTAATGGAGATCTGACACAAGGGAGTTGGAGAACTTACTGATGTTGTTGAACAGTGGAGGAGCGCGGCGATCTCTAGACACGTTCAGGGTGATGCAGCGGCCGGAGTTGACGACGCTGGAGACGACGGTAGCAGAGCTCGGACGGTATTATAGTGGCGCGAGAAGGAAGAGGAAGACGGAAGGGCATGGGTGGAAAATAGAAAAGAGGACCCCTGCCCCTATTTATAAGGAGATGGATAAATGGCATGCGCAGGAATCGGGTTAACACAATTCTGAGATGTGACATCATGGCGGGTTATAATGAATTGGTAAGGAATCAGTGATGGGAGATTCTGTTAAGACAAGTGATGAAGATTGATGTGAACAAGTTCAAATCAACTTAGGGCCTAATGTTGGGGATATAACTACTAGGTATGACCCGCCCAGGAAGGGCCGGGTCATGCTACGGGAGACTCAAGATGAAGAAGCCAAGAAGATATGAAGATGGCGGTTCATAAAGCAAGCTTATTGAAGGCCGAAGACCGGGAGGTGACTTGTGGCCCAAAGGGATGTGCCGCCATATGTTTAACTTGTTCTGTAAGGCAAGTGTAGTTAGAAACCGAGCAGGTCATGTTGTGTGAGCCGGTCAGGACTCTGTAAGCCACCAGGACTCAACCTGTGTATATAAAGGTGAGACCCGACGGCGGGTTAACTCAAGAAGACAAGAGATCGAGAACTAGGTTAAGCGTATTTGCTCCCTGGTAATCGAAATCCAAGCAATACAACCTAAAGTAGGAGTAGGCTTTTACCTCGTTGAGAGGGGACGAACCTGGGTAAACTCTCTATGTCATTTGTCCCGTTTAACCCCTTCAAGCTAACCTAGTGGCGATGGCTCCAGACCTAAGTCCTCTTGCTAGGGCATCTGCCATGTTAAGTCCACGACAAGGACTAAGAAAATGTTTCTCGATTATGGAGGTGATAAAGAGTTCATCATAAAGGGTTACGTCGATGCAAGCTTTGACACCGATCCGGATGACTCTAAGTCACAAACCGGATACATATAGTGGAGCGGTCATTTGGAATAGCTCCAAGTGGAGTGTGATAGCAGAATCTACATTATAACATAGAGATTTGCAAAGTACACATGGATGTGAATGTTGTAGACCCATTGACTAAAACCTCTCTCACAAGAAAAACATGATCAAACCCCAAAACTCATTGGGTGTTTATCACATGGCGATGTGAACTAGATTATTGACTCTAGTGCAAGTGGGAGACTGTTGGAAATATGCCCTAGAGGCAATAATAAAATGGTTATTCTCATATTTCCCATTCATGATAAAGGTTTATTATTCATGCTAGAATTGTATTGATCGGAAACTTAAATACATGTGTGAATACATAAAGTACATGTGTCCCTAGTATTCCTCTACTAGACTAGCTCATTGATAAAAGATGGTTAAGGTTTCCTAACCATAGACATGAGTTGTCATTTGATAGCGGGATCACATCATTAGGAGAATGAAGTGATGGACTAGAACCAAACGTAAGCTTAGCATCAGATCATTTAAATTATTTGCTATAGCTTTCTTCATGTCAAGTATCTGTTCCTTCGACCACGAGATCATGCAACTCCTGGATACCGGAGGAATACCTTGTGTGCTATCAAACGTCACTTCATAACTGGGTGATCATAAAGGTGCTCTAAAGGTATCTCCGATGGTGTGTGTTGGGTTGGCATGGATCGAGACTGGGATTTTTCACTCCATTTGACGGAGAGGTATCTCTGGGCTCTCTCGGTAATACAACATCACAAGAAGCTTGCAAGCAATGTGACTAAGGAGTTAATCATGGGATCTTGTATTACAGAACAAGTAAATAGACTTGCCGGTAACGAGATTGAACTAGGTATGAGATACTGACGATCGAATCTCAGGCAAGTAACATATTGACGGACAAAGGGAACTGGATACAAGATTAACCAAATCCTTGAGATCGTGGTTCAACCGATAAAAGATCTTCATGGAATATGTAGGAACCAATATGGGCATCCAAGTCCCACAATTGGTTATAGACCGGAGAGGTGTCTCAGTCATGACTACATGATTTCCGAACCCGCAGGGTCGCATGCTTAATGTTCGTTGACAATAGAGTAGTATTGGGATATTTGATGATTGGTAACCGAATGTTGTTTGGAGTCCCGGATGACATCCTAGACGTCATGAGGAGTCTAGGAATGGTCAGGAGGTAAATATGTATATATGGAAAGTTGCTTCAAGGTTCTGGAAGAAGTTTCAGTTTTTTCGGTATTGTACTAGGAAGCTTCTAGAAGGTTCCGGAAACTTCCAGAGGAGTCACGGAAGTCCACTAAGGGTACCACCACGTCCCAATGGTTACATGGGCTGAGGGGAGGCGCCCTGTCCTTATTGGGCCAGGCGCACACAAGTCCCACAAAGGCCCATGTAGTTGGGAAAGGTGGAAAGTCCACTTTTGTATGGAAGGGAAGGAGGAGGACTAGGCTTCCACCTCCTCCCCCTTGGCTGCGCCCTAGGGTTTGGAGGGGTTGTTCCCCACGCCCCTCACCTATATAGAGAGGGGAGGGGATGAAGGAAATATTCCCTAGAGGCAATAATAAAGTTGTTATTTTATATTTCCTTATTCATGATAAATGTTTATTATTCATGCTAGAATTGTATCAACCAGAAACTTGATACATGTGTGAATACATAGACAAAACATTGTGTCCCTAGTATGCCTCCACTTGACTAGCTCGTTGATCAAACATGGTTAAGTTTCCTATCCATGGATATGTGTTGTCATTTTATGAACGGGGTCACATCATTAGGAGAATGATGTGATGGACAAGGCCCATCTGTTAGCTTAGCATAATGACCGTTCAGTTTTATTGCTACTGCTTTCTTCATGTCAAATATATATTCCTCCGACTATGAGATTAGGCAACTCGCGGACACCGGAGGAATTCCTTGTGTGCAATCAAACGTCACAATGTAACTGGGTGATTGTGAAGATGCTCTACATGTATCTCCGAAGGTGTTTGTTGGGTTGGCATAGATCGATATTAGGATTTGTCACTCCGAGTATCGGAGAGGTATCTCTGGGCCCTCTCGGTAATGCACATCATATGAAGCCTTGCAAGCAATGTGACTAATGAGTTAGTTACGGGATGATGCATTATGGAACGAGTAAAGAGACTTACCGGTAACGAGATTGAACTAGGTACATGATACGTCTCCAACGTATCTATAATTTTTTATTGTTCCATGCTATTATATTATCTATTTTGGATGTTTAATATGCATTTATATGCTATTTTATATTATTTTTGGGACTAACCTATTAACCAAGGGCCAAGTGCCAGTTTCTGTTTTTTTTGGCTATTTTAGAGTTTCGCAGAAAAGGAATACCAAACAGAGTCCGAACGGAATGAAACTTTTGCGATGATCTTTCTTGGACCAGAAGCAAAACAGGAGACTTGGGGATGAAGTCGGAGACTCAACAAGGCATCCACGAGGGTGGAGGCGCGCCCCCTGCCTCGTTGGCCCATCGGAGCTCTTCTAACCTAGTTCCTTCGCCTATATATTCTCTTATACCCAAAAACATCAGGGAGAGCCATGAAAACACTTTTCCATTGCAGCAACCTTCTGTACCTGAGAGAACCCATCTAGGGGCCTTTTCTGGCGTCCTACCGGAGAGGGATTCGGTCATGGAGGGCTTCTACATCAACACCATTACCCTTCCAATGAAGCGTGAGTAGTTTACCACAGACCTACGGGTCCATAGCTCGTAGCTAGATGGCTTCTTCTCTCTCTTTGATTCTCAATACCATGTTCTCCTCAATGTTCTTGGAGATCTATTCGATGTAATATTCTTTTGCGGTGTGTTTGCCGAGATCCGATGAATTGTGGATTTATGATCATATTAGCTATGAATATTATTTGAGTCTTCTCTGAATTCTTATATGCATGATTTGATATATTTGCAAGTCTCTTTGAATTATCGGTTTAGTTTGGCCTACTAGATTGGTTTTTCTTGCAATGGGAGAAGTGCTTAGCTTTGGGTTCAATCTTGCGGTGTCCTTTCCGAGTGACAGTAGGGGCAGCAAGGCATGTATTGTATTGTTGCCATCGAGGATAAAAAGATGGGGTTTTCATCATATTGCTTAAGTTAGTTCCTCTACATCATGCCATCTTACTTAATGCGTTACTCCGTTCTTTATGAACTTAATACTCTACATGCATGCTGGATAGCGGTTGATGTGTGGAGTAATAGTAGTAGATGCATAATCATTTCGATCTACTTGACACGGACGTGATGCCTATGTTCATGATCATTACCTTAGATGTCTTCATAATTATGCGCTCTTCTATCAATTGATCGGCAGTAATTTGTGCACCCACCGTAATATTTGTTATCTTGAGAGAAGCCACTAGTGAAACCTATGGCCCCGGGTCACTTTTCCAATATATTGAATCTACTTTACATCATATTAGTTTCCAATCTACTATTTTGCAATCTTTACTTTCCAATCTATAAACCAAAAATACCAAAAATGTTTACTTTACCGTTTATCTATCTCTATCAGATCTCACTTTTGCAAATAACCATGAAGGGATTGACAACCCCTTACCGTGTTGGGTGCAAGTTTGTTGATTATTTGTGCAGGTATTCGGTGACTTGTGCGTTGTCTCCTACTGGATTGATACCTTGGTTCCCAAACTGAGGGAAATACTTACTCTACTTTGCTGCATCACCCTTTCCTCTTCAAGGGAAAAACCAACGCAAGCTCAAGAGGTAGCAGGAAGAATTTTTGGCACCGTTGCTGGGGAGATCTACGTCAAGTCAAGACATACCAAGTACCCATCATAAACTCTCATCTCTTGCATTACATTGTTTGCAATTTGCCTCTCGTTTTCCTCTCCCCCACCTCTAAAACGATTTTCGAAAAGTTTTGCCTTTTCTATTGTTGCCCTCTCATTCACCTAAGCTTGCCTTCCTATCATTATGACCGAATCAAAAGGGTCTAAGGGTTTTCTCTCGGTTTTTTCTTTGGATAGCCCCACTATCATCTCTAAGCTCATAAATAATGATGCTATGGAAAGACCTACCGGGGTAATTAATGAGAGTTTTAACAATTTTGTTGAAGATGACCCCAGAATTTTTCGTTATTTTCTTGATGAATCTTCGAAAGATGCTTGGGATAGACTATTAAGGATCTGAGCTAGCTATGTGCCTCAATATCAAATATACTTGAAAAGTTTTTATGTTCGCTTACCATCTTCTTTTAAGAAAGTTTTGGATTCTATATTTGAAGAAGGTTTTCTTGAAGGGGATGTCGTCGATAATTACGAACAGATGAAAGCAATATTTGGGCACCCCAAAAGTGAAAATGTTGAGTCCACCACTCTTTTCTGCTTTTATCAGAATGAAATTATTAAAGAGATGAAGGCTAGTCTAGATGCAAATTTTTGAAGTGTGCTTAATATTTCTTCCACCATTAGTGGCAACGTGCTTTCACAAAATAGAAAGATAAGTGCTTTAGATAAGAAATTCTCTCTTTATCATCAAAAGGGAGAAGATGACGATACCTAGATCTATTCGTGTTTTTATGCCTAGCTAAGGGCGTTAAACAGTAGTGCTTGTTGGGAGGCAATCCAATTTTATTTTTGTTCCTTGCTTTTTGTTCCTGTTTAGTAATAAATAATTCATCTAGCCTCTGGTTAGATGTGGTTCTATGTTTTAATTAGTGTTTGTGCCAAGTTAAACCTTTAGGATAGCTTACGGTGATAATTGTGTTGATCCTGATGAAAATCAGAAACTTTTGCGCCCAGGAAAATAATTTTCATAATTCACAGAAATGTGCTTTTGATATGATTCTTTTTGATCTGGATTGGTACACAAATTTCTCAGGTTTTCCTCTTTTTTCAGAATTTTTGGAGTTACATAAGTATTCGAGAGTTACAGATTGCCACAGACTGTTCTTTTTTTTGACAGATTCTGTTTTTTACGTGTTGTTTGCTTATTTTGATGAATCTATGGGTAGTATCGGGGGGTATGAACCATGGAAAAGTTGTAATATAGTATATATTACACAAATATAAATAAAGAATGAGTTTGCAACAGTACCTTACAGTGGTGATTTGTTTTCTTATACTAACAGAGCTCATGAGATTTTCTGTTGAGTTTTGTGTTGTGAAGTTTTCAAGTTTTGGGTAAGGATTTGATGGACTATGGAATAAGGAGTGGCAAGAGACTAAGCTTGGGGATGCCCAAGGCACCCCAAGGTAATATTCAACGACAACCAAAAGCCTAAGTTTGGGGATGCCCCGGAAGGCATCCCCTCTTTCATCTTCGTCTATCGGTAACTTACTTAAGGCTATATTTTTATTCACCACATGATATGTGTTTTGCTTGGAGCGTCTTGTATGGTTTGAGTCTTTACTTTTTATTTTACCACAATCATCCTTTCTGTACACACCTTTTTAGAGAGACACGCATGAATCGTGATTTATTAGAATACTCTATGTGCTCCACTTATATCTTTTGAGCTAAACAATATTGCTCTAATACTTCACTTATATCTTTTTAGAGCATGGCGGTGGCTTTATTTTATAGAACTTGATGAACTCTCATGATTCACTTATATTATTTTGAGAGTCTTTTAGAACAACATGGTAATTTTCTTTGGTTATAAATCTATTATATACTTAAAACATAAGTAAAACAAGCCATTACGTTGATCCACATAGCTTAAATTATCTTGGCCATTAATTTCCGATATTAAGGACTGAGATTTTAAATATATGTGTTATGTACAAATAATGTTTCATATTAATAGCTGGACCACGTCACGTATAGATAGATACACGTCTCGGCCAAAAAAAGAGAAAAAACAGATACACATCCAACCGAAACCCACCATTATGGACAGGACAAGAAATCGGACCGATTCCTTCCGATTCCACAGAAAAAAAAACAGCTTGCCCGAGCGAAGAGATAGGAAAGTCAAAACCTCTGATGAATTGGACAAGGAGATCATGCGTGGCTAGCAAGGCTTACAGCTTCCTTATTTAATAAGCCAAGGCCCGTGACCTCCTGTGTGTCCGTCATCTAGCCGGTACACCGACGCCGAGGCTGCTGCCATGCAAGTGGCCAGCAGTGTACCATTGAGATTAGTGCATATAATCGAAGGCGTATATACTGTATATAGCGCTGCACAAGGCCGTGGGATCACTGTCAACAATCGAAAGCGTATATGGTGGTGCACAAGGCCATGGGGTGGCCGTCTCGCCGTCGCGGCAGCACGATCAAGTCAAGGGGCGAACGAGACGAGGGCTTCAGCCTGAGCCAAGCACAATAAAACACATGCATACTGATGCCTCGATGTGGACAAGTGCGCTGATCCAAAAGAAAGAGGTGCGCCGATCCATCTCTTTGTTTCCTACAGCACGTATGCTAATTGATTCTTCATGTAGACCAGCTACTACTTGGTACGTGTTTGATCGTACGAGCTAGCTGATACATATATAATGCATGCATGCTTGCAAGATATAGCCTTTTCTTTCTATGATGGTATATGCATTTATTTTAATTTTTTAGATGGGATATACATTGTGCCGTGTGAGATCACTTGGTTATGAAGTAACTACGTATTTTACACAAACAATACTATCGGCTGTTTGTAGACAGGATATATGCATCGCCCCTTTGTGTGCAAAATACGTGTAATTTTTTGCCACAAAAAAACTACATATTTTACAAAAAATGGCCGATGTGTTGGAATTTTGTTATATAATCCATTTTATTAAGAATCTTATATATTGTTTAGGTAATATCCAATGGGTATGATCTGCTACAATGAAGGTCTACCGAATGTATTTCCTCATATTTTCCCTTCTAAATCTTTTTTTCTAGCATCTAGGCAACCGGATTCTGTCCACTGAATAAATGGCTTGCTTTTTGTGAGATGTTCTAGCATAATTTTCTTTCCTAACCAACAATGCCTTTTAATAACCATCTAGCGAAGGGTCCAGTTCCGGAAAAAGGGAAGAGTCTGACCATAACACACTACGCATAGAAAGGAAGGTTCCTAGCAGAATACGTGTACTTCATCTACGATTCCATGGGGAAATGTGCTGACATCGTCTATGATTTTTTTGTTTTTTGATAATAGTAAAACGATTCAGACTCAACTTAAAGCTCCACTATTTGTGATAAAAATCTTTCGTATGCCATGTGACCACAACTATTGCATCAGCACACATACACGTATGAATACAACATGTTCCTTTTTCTTTTCTTTCATGAAGTTCTTATGAGTAGCACCAAAGAAAAACTTCAAACTTGGAGCAAGAAAAAACTTCTATTGCATACAAATTAATCAAGGTAGTTTTGGAATAACTATACACATTTTCGTTCCGAATAAGATAGTTATATAGTTTTTTCTTTTGCACATTCACCGCCATCCCGAATTTTATAAACTGTCATGCCCGCTAATTTCCCGATTCTAATAATACAGACCACAATAAAATCTAAAAGTTATGCAGAAAATTAACATGTACACATATTCCACATTGTGTGCATCGCTTGATGCAGAGGCCAGGATAATCCTCATTTTAAAAAAACCATCCAACACGTAAAGTTTCGTTGCTAACATGGCCCATTATTATACTACAAAAAGGAAAATTTGTGCCAAATTTAGATTCAATGGGTGCGGCAAGTTAAAAAAAAGATGAGACGTAAACCATAAGGATTCATCAATCACATGTACATGTACGGGAAAGTAGCGCCTTTCTATTGTCAAAAGAAGAACTAGCAAGTCTTTATAAAAAAATCAAGCAAACCGGACACATGATGTTGGGCATACATGGATAATTTATGATAAAGGTGAGACGTGCAGCTTTTGTACATACACTGACTACAAAAAATTTGTAACTAAAATTGGCCGATAGTAAACCTAAAATCCCTACCCCACGAGTATGTAATCTAAGCCAAATATATTTCAGACAATGAATACTTGTTTAATTTTTTAATAATAAATAATTTAAAAGGCATTTTTTTTCTCGGACGAAGATGCCTTAAGTATATGAATATCTAAAATTATATTTTGTTGTCCAACAAACTCCATTTGAAATCCTTAACCGCTAAGTCATGAATAAAATATATCTTTTTAATATCACATTATGAGTACAAAAAAACATGACACCTTATAGTTATGATTTTTAAGTAAGAACTCGAATCAGTAAGCTATTTCATGTGTACTCTACTGTGTGAAATAATTAAGCAGCAGATGTCAGCGTATTGTTTTTATATGTATGTCTTCAGATTAAATAATTAATATTATAAGCATGAAATTTTAAATGAGAAATACATGAAATTTATCTATATGCTTTTTCATAGATTTCTATAGTAAATCCATAAAATTCTAAAATCTTGAATACTTTTATGCAGAAATCTTGATTTCCATTCCTTAACAACAAATACATAGCGACGGATGCAAAAACATCAACGCCCTAAAAGGTATGCTAAAGCATTTGGTGCTTCTATCCACAAAGAAGTCATATGTCAACATAAAAATGTTTTGATAACAGATCAAAGAGGGGACGTGAGTAGATTATCGACGAGCATAAGCATTCATGAATTATTGTCATACTTTTTTTCGCAGATGGATTATTGTCGTACCTGGAGCTCATAGGACTAAGTGAGGCTAAGAGGAACTACTCTGAGAAGAACTATATAGTATATGCATGTACAAATTCAGATAAAACATGGGTAAGAAGAATAAGTTATGAATAAGAGTATCACTGGGCAATAAAAACTATGTTCTTACAATAGCAATAAATGTAGAAACAACAAATCATGTCGAGTACATAACTGATTATTTATGTCATGCTAAATATCATAGGTTTATGGAAACGACATTAGCATTAGCGGATAAACTGAATAGATGATGAATTGAGTGAGGGGGAATGTTTATAAAAGTTAATTTTCTTTTCAAGATTTTTGCCAATACATGTAAAAATGTACATAGATTCTAGCCGCGCAAATGCGCGGGTCACACTGCTAGTTTAGTCCTAATATGATAGGCATCCAAGATGGATATAATAAAAACTTTCATATAAAGTGCATTGAATACTATGGGAAGTCTGATTCCTTATGATCGTTTTGAGATATGAAGATGGTGATATTAGAGTCATGCTAGTGAGTAGTTGTGAATTTTATAGAACTTGTGTTAAAGTTTTTCATTCCCGTAGCATGCACGTGTGATGAACCGTTATGTGATGAAGTCGGAGCATGATTTATTTTTTGATTGTCTTCCTTATGAGTGGCGGTCGGGGACAAGCGATGGTATTTTCCTACCAATCTATGCCCTTAGGAGCATGCGTGTAATACTTTATTTTGGTAACTAATAGATTTTTGCAATAAGTATGTGAGTTCTTTATGACTAATGTTGAGTCCATGGATTATACGCACTCTCACCCTTCCACCATTGCTAGCCTCTCTTGTGCCGTGCAACTTTCGCCGGTACCATACACCCACCATATACCTTCCTCAAAACACCCACCAAACCTACCTATTATGGTATTTCCATAGCCATTCCGAGATATATTGCCATGCAACTTTCCACCGTTATGTTTATTATGACACGCTTCATCATTGTCATATTGCTTTGCATGATCATGTAGTTGACATCGTATTTGTGGCAAAGCCACCTTTCATAATTCTTTCATACATGTCACTCTTGATTCATTGCACATCCCGGTACACCGCCGGACGCATTCACATAGAGTTATATTTTGTTCTAAGCATTGAGTTGTAATCTTTGAGTTGTAAGTAAACAAAAGTCTGATGATCTTCATTGTTAGAGCATTGTCCCATGTGAGGAAAGGGTGATGGAGGCTATGATTCCCCCACAAGTCGGGATGAGACTCCGGACAAAAAAAAGAAAAAAAAAAGAGAAAAAAAAAGAAAGAAAAAAGGGAAAGAAAAAAAAGAAGAAAAAAATGAGAGAAAAAGAGAGAAGGGGCAATGTTACTATCCCTTTTCCACACTTGTGCTTCAAAGTAGCACCATGATCTTCATGATAGAGAGTCTCCTATATTTTCACTTTCATATACTAGTGGGAATTTTTCCTTATAGAACTTGGCATGTGTATTCCAATGATGGGCTTCCTCAAATTGCCCTAGGTCTTCATGAGAAAGCAAGTTGGATGCACACCCACTTAGTTTCTTTTTGAGCTTTCATACACTTATAGCTCTACTACATCCGTTGCATGGCAATCCCTACCCACTCACATTTATATCTATTGATGGGCATCTCCATAGCCCGTTGATACGCCTAGTTGATGTGAGACTATCTTCCTCCTTTTTGCCTTCTCCACAACCACCATATTATCTTCCACCATAGTGCTATATCCATGGTTCACGTTCATGTATTGTGTGAAGGTTGAAAAAGTTTGAGAACATCAAAAGTATGAAACAATTGCTTGGCTTGTCATCGGGGTTGTGCATGATTTAAATATTTTGTGTGATGAAGATAGAGCATAGCCAGACTATATGATTTCGTAGGGATAGCTTTCTTTGGCCATGTTATTTTGAGAAGACATGATTGCTTTATTAGTATACTTGAAGTATTATTGTTTTTATGTCAATATTAAACTTTTGTTTTGAATCTTTCGGATCTGAACATTCATGCCACAATAAAGAGAATTACATAGATAAATATGTTAGGTAGCATCCCACATCAAAAATTCTATTTTTATCATTTACCTACTCGAGGACGAGCAGGAATTAAGGTTGGGGATGCTTGATACGTCTCCAATGTACCTATAATTTTTTATTGTTCCATGCTATTATATTATCTGTTTCGGATGTTTAATATGCATTTATATGCTATTTTATATTATTTTTGGGACTAACCTATTAACCGAGGGCTCGGTGCCAGTTTCTATGTTTTTGCCTGTTTTAGAGTTTTGTAGAAAAGGAATACCAAATGGAAAGAAACTGTCGAGATGATCTTTCTTGGACCAGAAGCAAACCAGGAGACTTGGAGATGGAGTTGGAGACTCAACGAGGCGACCACGAGGGTGGAGGGCGTGCCCGGGGGGTAGGGCGTGCCCCCTGCCTCGTTGGCCCCTCGGAGATCTCCTAACCTAGTTCCTTCGCCTATATATTCTCTTATACACCAAAAACATCAGGGAGAGCCACGAAAACACTTCTCCACCGCCGCAACCTTCTGTACCCGTGAGATCCCATCTAGGGGCCTTTTCTCGCGTCCTACCGGAGAGGGATTTGATCATGGAGGGCTTCTACATCAACACCATTACCCTTCCGATGAAGCGTGAGTAGTTTACCACAGACCTACGGGTCCATATCTAGTAGCTAGATGGCTTCTTCTCTCTCTTTAATTCTCAATACCATGTTCTCCTCGATGTTCTTAGAGACCTATTCGATGTAATATTCTTTTGTGGTGTGTTTGACGAGATCTGATGAATTGTGGATTTATGATCAGATTATGTATGAACATTATTTGAGTCTTCTCTAAATTTTTATATGCATGATTTGATATCTTTGCAAGTCTCTTCAAATTATCAGTTTAGTTTCGCCTACTAGATTGGTTTTTCTTGCAATGGGAGAAGTGCTTAGCTTTGGGTTCAATCTTGCGGTGTCCTTTCCCAGTGACAGTAGGGGCAGCAAGGCACGTATTGTATTGTTGCCATCGAGGATAAAAAGATGGGGTTTTCATCATATTGCTTGAGTTAGTTCCTCTACATCATGTCATCTTACTTAATGTGTTACTCCGTTCTTTATGAACTTAACACTCTAGATGCATGCGGGATAGCGGTCGATGTGTGGAGTAATAATAGTAGATGCATAATTGTTTCGGTCTACTTGACATGGACATGATGTATATATTCATGATCATTGCCTTAGATGTCTTCACAATTATGTGCTCTTCTATCAATTGCTCGGTAGTAATTTGTTCACCCACCATAATATTTGCTATCTTGAGAGAAGTCACTAGTGAAACCTATGCCCCCCGGGTCTCTTTTCCATTATATTGAATCTCTTTTACACCATATTAGTTTCCAATCTACTATTTTGCAATCTTTACTTTCAAATCTATAAACCAAAAATACCAAAAATATTTACTTTACCGTTTATCTATCTCTATTAGATCTCACTTTTGCAAATAACCGTGAAGGGATTGACAACCCCTTACCACGTTGGGTGCAACTTTGTTGATTGTTTGTGCAAGTATTCGATGACTTGTGCATATTCTCTTACTGGATTGATACATTGGTTCTCAAACTGAGGGAAATACTTACTCTACTTTGTTGCATCACCCTTCCCTCTTCAAGGGAAAAAACAACGCAAGGTCAAGAGGTAGCAGTATGAAGATCTCGACGATCGAATCTCGGGCAAGTAACATACCGATGACAAAGGGAATAATGTATGTTGACATAGCGGTTCGACCGATATAGATCTTAGTAGAATATGTGGGAACCAATATGAGCATCCAGGCCACTATTGGTTATTGACTGGAGATGTGTCTCGATCATGTCTACATAGTTCTCGAACCCGTAGGGTCCGCACGCTTAATGTTCGATGATAATGTGTATTATATGAGTTATGTGTTTTGGTGACCGAAGGTTGTTTAGAGTCCCGGATGAGATCACGGACATGACGAGGAGTCTCGAAATGGTCAAGAGGTAAAGATTGATATATTGGAAGGTAGTATTCAGACACCATAAGGGTTTTGGCATGTATCAGGTACATACCGGAGTACCGGAGGGGTTATCGGAACCCTCCGGGGAAAGATATGGGCCATATGGGCCATAGGAGGCAGGCAAACCAGCCACAAGAGGTTGGCGTGCCCCCACAAGGGAGGAGTCCGAATTGGACTTGGGGAGGGGCGGCGCCCCCCTTTTCTTCTCCTACTCCCTCTCCTTCCCTCTTTCCCCCTCCGGTAAAAGGAAGGGGGGCGAATCCTACTAGGAGCCCAAGTGGGACTCCTCCCACTTGGGGCGCGCCTAGGGCCGGACTCCTCTCCCTCCCTCCTTTATATATGGGGGGGAGCCCCTAGAACACACACCAATTGCTCCAAACCGTTTGCAGCGCCCCCTCCACAGTTTACGCCTCCGGTAATATTTTTGTGATGCTTAGGCGAAGCCCTGCACGGATCACATCACCATCACCGTCACCACGTTGTCGTGCTGACGCAACTCATCTACTCCTTCGACCCTCTGCTGGATCAAGAGCTTGAGGGACATCATCACATTGAACATGTGCAGAACTCGGAGGTGCCGTACGTTCGGTACTCGATCGGTCGAAACGAGAAGACGTTCGAATACATCAGTGGTATTCGAGCAAGGTCTTCCGCTTTCGGTGTACAAGGGTATGTGGACACACTCTCCCCCTCTCGTTGCTATGCATCTCCTAGATAGATCTTGCGTGAGCATATGAACTTTTTTTAAATTGCATGCTATGTTTCCCAACAGTGGTATCAGCGCAAGGTCTATGGGTAGATGATATGCACGAGTAGAACACAAAGAGTTGTGGGCGGTGATCATCATACTGCTTACCACCAATGTCTTATTTTGATTCGGCGGTATTGTTGGATGAAGCGGTCCGGACCAACCTTACATGACCACGTTCATGAGAACGGTACCATCGACAAACATGCAACTAGTTATGCATAAAGGTGGCTGGCGGGTGTGTGTTTCTCCAACTTTAGTTGAATCAAATTTGACTGCGGTCGGTCCTTGTGAAGGTTAAAACAACAAACTTGATAAATCACCTTTGTGGTTTTTGTGCCGTTGATACGTCAATTTTGCATCATGTTTTCCTACTGTTAATTATGTTGTTTTATTGTATAATAATGCTTTTTGGAGTAATTCTAATGCCTTTTCTCTCATAATATGCAAGGTATGCACAAAGGGGGAGAACTACAAGCATAATGGATCTGAACATATAATCTTCCACCAAATAAACCATATAGAAATCAACTATAAGATGTAATCAACACTACTAGTCACCCATAAGCACCAATCTATAGTTCTGGTACAAAGATTGAACACAAGAGGTGAACTAGGGTTTGAGAGGAGTTGGTACTATTGAAGATGTTGATGAAGATAGCCCTCCCCAAGATGAGAGAGTTGTTGGTGATGATGACGACGATGATTTCTCCTTCCGGGAGGGAAGTTCCCCCAGCGGAATCGCTCCGCTGAAGGGCAAAAGTGCTCCTGCCCAAGTTCCGCCTTGATATGGTGGCGCTTCATCCCGAAAGTCCTCTCTTTATTTCTAGATCAAAATGACTTATATACCAGAAGAGGGGCACCGAAGGTGGGCCTGGGTGAGCACAACCCATCAGGGCGCGCCAGGGAGCCCCCTCTGGTACTTATTGACTCCAAACATTCTTATTTATTCCATAAAAAATCCTCGTGAAGTTTCAGCTCATTTGGAGTTGTGCAGAATAGGTAGCTTGACGTAGCTTTTTCAGGTCCAGATTTCCAGCTGCCAGAATTCTCCCCCTTTGTGTATACCTTGCATATTATGAGAGAAAAGGCATTAGAATTACTCCAAAAAGCATTATTATACAATAAAAAACATAAATAACAGTAGGAAAACATGATGTAAAATGGACGTATCAACGACACAAAAACCACAACGGTGATTTATCAAGTTTGCTGTTTTAGTCTTCACAAGGACCGGCTGCAGTCAAATTCGATTCAACTAAAGTTGGAGAAATAGACACCCGCCAGCCACCTTTATGCAAAACTATTTGCATGCCTGTCGGTGGAACCGGTCTCATGAACGCAGTCATGTAAGGTTGGTCCGGGCCGCTTCATCCAAAAATACCGCCGAATCAAAATAAGACATTGGTGGTAAGCAGTATGACGATCACCGCCCACAACTCTTTATGTTCTACTCATGCATATCATCTACGCATAGACCTGGCTCTGATACCACTGTTTGGAAATGTAGCATGCAATTTCAAAAAAATTCCTACGCTCACGCAAGATCTATCTAGGAGATGCATAGCAACGAGAGGGGAGAGTGTATCCACGTACCCTTTTAGACCGAAAGTGGAAGCATTAACTTAATGCGGTTGATGTAGTCAAATGTCTTCTCGAATCAATTGATCAAGTACCGAACGTATGGCACCTCCAAGTTCTGCACACGTTCAGCTCGATGACATCCCTCGAACTCTTGATCTAGTAGAGGCACGAAGGAGTCGATGAGTTCCGTCAGCATGACGGTGTGATGACGGTGTTGGTGAAGTGATCCGCGCAGGGCTTCGCCTAAGCACTATGACAATATGATCGGAGGAGTACACGGTGGAGGGGGGCACCACACACGGCTAAGAGACAACTATTGTCCTTTGGGGTGCCCCCCTGCCCCCATATATAAAGGAGGAGGGGGAGGCCACCGGCCGTAGGAGCGCGCCAAGTGGGAGGAGTCCCACTAGGACTCCCAGTCCTAGTCGGCTCCCCCTTCCTTCCAACGGAGAGGGGGAAAGGGGAAAGAGAGGGAGAGGGAGAAGGAAAGGGGGTTGCACCCCCAACCCTTGTCCAATTCAAACTGTCGTGGGGGGGCACCTCTTGTGGCCTGCCTCATCCTCTCCACTATGGCCCATAAGGCCCATTAACTTTCCCTAGGGGTTCCGATAACCTCCCAATACTCCAAAAAATCCCCGTACCTCTTCAGAACCATTCTGGTGTCCGTACATAACCTTCCAATATATCAGTCTTCACCTCTCGGCCATTTTGAGACTCCTCGTCATGTCTGTGATCTCATCAGGGACTCCTGAGGGAGTCCTGGATTAGGGGGTATCCGGACAGCCGTACTATATACATCGTCTCGACTATTGGAGCGTGAAGATACAAGATTCAAGACTCCGTCCCGTGTCCGGATGGGACTCTCCTTTGCATGGAAGACAAGCTTGGCCATCCGGATATTGTGTTTCCTTCCTTGTAACCGACTCCATGTAAAACCTAGCCCTCTTCGATGTCTATATAAACCGGAGAGGATGGTCCTTAGAAGGCCGATCACAATTACAATCATACCATCATAGGCTAGCTCTTAGGGTTTAGCCTCTACGATCTCGTGGTAGATCTACTCTTGTACTAGTCATATCTTCAATGTCAATCAAGCAGGAAGTAGGGTTTACCTCCATCGAGAGGGCCCGAACCTGGGTAAACATTGTGTCCCTTGCTTCCTCTTACCATCAGCCTAGACGCATAGATCGGGACCCCCTACCCGAGATCCGCCGGTTTTGACACCGACATTGGTGCTTTCATTGACAGTTCCTCTGTGTCGTCGCCGCAAGGCTCGATGGCTCGTCTCGTCATCAAGGACAACATTACCTCGAGGGGAGCTCTAGCTGTAGGCCAAACTCTCCGACTTGGCAGCTTCATCATGGCTTCCCCATCGACGGCCGCACCGACGATGGCCTCTCGGGTCATCAAGCATAACCTTCGCGTTGGTTCGGAACTCGCCGAATAGATGGATCTGATGGAGCTCTCCTCCCTTAATGAGCTCTTGGATCGCATCGCCGCTCTAGGAGTCGCTACAGACTATGACCGGATCAGGCTTAAACCGGACCAAAGGGACATTAGATCCCCGCCGGCCACCCAAGAGATAGCGGTAGTGGAGGAACCACATACGGATTACCCCTCTATTTTGAGGACGAATCGTGTCCGGATCACCGAGCTCCCTGAGCCGAACTCCCGCTCGAGGGAAGATATGGCCCAGATCCCGGACTTAGGATCGGGTATTCGGCCGGAAAAATTGGGCAGCATCCCGGATCCCGAGTTGTCGAACTCGGTGGCTCCCCTGCCCCTAGGCGCTAGGCCGGATCAGAATTCAGACTCATCCATGGACACCCATCTGTGCTCAAGCCGTCTCTCCCATATCAGACAAGAGCCCCACGAGACAGTACATCGCTACTGGGCCAGATTCCTCCTTGTGTTAAATAAGGTCAAGGACTGTCGCGAGGAGGACGCAATCTCACTTTTCTACAAAAATTGTACGGACAAAGGAATCCTTAACACTATAAGTCGCCGTGACATAGTACACCTTGCTGACTTAGCAACCATAGTACAAAAATACTGTGCGATGGAAAGCGCCTGGAAAACCCAAACAGAATTTTGGGATAGCCCGGCTCTCACCAAAACCTTTGTTCGAGCTAAACGGGCGAACTCTCGAAGGTCGGCAGATCCAATCCCCAAGAAGTCGAAACCCGCCCCAGGGCGTGGAACCGTATTGGAAGAATGGCTCAATGGGCCATGTAAGCTTCACAGTACGCCGGACACAACACCAACCCATAGCCTTAGGGCATGTTGGATACTCTGGCAGGTAGCAAAAAGCGGCGAGGATCTCCTCGTGAGCCATAAAGCAGAACAACATCCCGCCAAGGAACACAATACGGTACTAGCAGTCTTCGAGACTTTCGCCTCAAACAATAGGCGCAAGCGAGATCATCGAAGCTCCGTTGAAATCTGCCATGTGGCAAAAATAAACCCCTGGAACGACACTGCTATAACCTTCAATGCTAGTGATGAATCTCGATTCCAGACTGTTCGGACACCAGCTGCTCTGGTCCTTAGCCCAATCATGGATGGCTTTCGGCTCACTAAAGTACTCATGGATGGCGGAAGCAGATTAAACTTGATCTATGAAGAAACGCTCAACAAGATGGAAATTGACAAAAGCCGCATTGAGCAAAGTGGCACAACCTTCAGGGGGATTATCCCTAGTCGGGAAGCGCGGTGTGCGGGAAAAATCACACTCGATGTGGTATTCGGCACCCCGAAGAATTACAGGTCTGAAGAAATCACATTCCAGGTGGCTCCTTTTAGCAGCGGATACCACGCCCTTCTAGGGCGGGACGCGTTCGCAAGCTTTCAAGCTATACCTCATTACGGGTACATGCAGCTTAAAATGCCCGGGCCCAATGGAATCATCACTCTAGCCAGTGATCCGGACGTCGCACTTCACGCCGAAAACAAAACCGCAGCACTAGCCCTGGAAGCATTATCCGAAGCCCTAGCAGCCGAAGAATTAACAACGCTACGGGCCACCATGGACAGGGACGACGTGATACTCAACAAGCGACCCAAGTCCACCTCATTGAAACCCACAAACGAGATAGTCAAATTCCAAGTCCATCCAACGGACCCCATGAAGACAGCTTCCATCGGGACACAGTTGAACCCCGCAATGGACGCTGCACTACGGGACTTTTTACGCCAAAATTGGGACATTTTCGCCTGGCACCCATCGGACATGCCGGGCATCCCGCACGGATTGGCCGAACATAGCCTTAACATACTAAAGGGATACAAACCTATCAAACAGACCCTAAGGCGATTTTCAGAGCCTAAACCACAAGCAACGGGGGAAGAGCTAGCCAAGCTACTTGAGGCCGGATTCATCAGAGATATCAAACATCCGGATTGGCTGGCAAATTTGGTAATGGTACCAAAGAAGGACAAATCCTGGCGCCTATGCATCGATTTCAAAGACCTCAACAAGGCTTGCCCCAAGGATCCCTTTCCCCTCCCTCGCATCGATCAAATCACCGATGCCACAGCTGGACACGACTCGCTGTGTTTTCTCGATGCATACTCTGGATACCATCAAATAAAGATGGCAAAGTCTGACCAAGCTGCACCAGCTTTCATAACGCCATATGGCCCTTTTTGCTTCAACACTATGCCTTTCGGGCTTAAGAATGCCGGTGCAACCTATCAACGCATGATTCAAACATGCCTAGAAAAACAAATCGGCAAAACAGTGGAGGCATACGTGGACGACGTGGTCATAAAAACAAGACACGTCGAAACCCTAATAGATGACTTGAGGCTTACATTTGATAACCTCCGGACATACGACATCAAGTTGAATCCGGAAAAATGCGTTTTCGGTGTCCCCTCGGGGAAACTGTTGGGCTTCATTGTTTCCAATAGAGGAATTGAAGCGAATCCGGCAAAAATCTGAGCTCTATCACAGTTGGCTATACCAACAGACCTCAAGCACATCCAGAAACTAGCTGGATGTGTGGCCGCTTTGAGACGCTTTATCTCCAGGCTAGGAGAAAAGGAATTACCTCTTTATCGCCTCCTTCGGCGCACCAAACACTTCATGTGGACAGATGTAGCCGCGGCCGGACTCGATGAAATAAAGACCTTACTGGCCAGTAATCCAGTCCTAACAGCGCCAAACATCGGTGAGCCTATGCTACTGTACATAGCTGCAACACATCAAGTTGTAAGCGCAGTGCTCGTCGTCGAACGAGATGTTGACGGATACAAATTCCCGCTCCAACAGCCGGTTTATTACGTATCCACGGTCCTCACCCCATGCAAATCCCGATACCCACACTACCAAAAAATAGCATACGCAGTCTTCATGGCATCCCGTAAGCTGCAACACTACTTTCAAGAGTGTTCGGTTACGGTGGCCCTCCGAAGTACCACTCAATGACATAATAAATAACCGCGACGCTACGGGCCGGATTGCTAAATGGGCCATCGAGCTCCTTCCGTTTGACATAACATACAAATCACGGCGGGCCATCAAGTCACAAGTACTGGCAGACTTTGTCGCTAAATGGACAGAAGCCGAACTCCCTAAAGAGTACGGCGCGTACTCCAACTGGATCATGCACTTCGACGGCTCTAAAATGCTGGCTGGATTGGGAGAGGGTGTAGTCCTGACGTCTCCCACCAGAGACACGGTCCAGTACATCCTCCAAATATTATACACAGACTCCAACAATGCAGCCGAATATGAGGCTCTGTTGCACGGTCGTCGGATGGCAGTCTCTATGGGCATCCAATGCCTGGAAGTGCGCGGGGATTCGAACCTCGCAATATCACAAATTAACGAAGACTTTGATGCCAAGGATCCGAAAATGGCGGCCTACCATAATGCCGTCCTCAAAATGTCAGCTCGGTTCGAGGGGCTCGAATTCCATCATGTGGCTCGAGAAAACAATCAAGCGGCTAACGTCCTCGCACGCATCGGCGCTAAACGCGACCATGTCCCACCTAACATATTCCTGGAAAGGTTTTTCAAACCATCCGTAGTATGGGAAGGGGAGTCCGGCAATACTAGCACGGACCCGAACTCACCCCCAGATTCTGAACCGTCAGACATAATCGGAGGCTCTGCCACCGAAATTACATCTTCGGCCCATGAAATCATGGCCGTAGTTGCCCCGTGGACTGAACCTTTCCTGGCCTACCTAAATAGGCAGGAGCTCCCCGAGGACCAAAATGAAGCACGCTGCATCGTCCGGCGTTGTAAGGCTTACAAGGTCCACGAAGGGGAACTCTACAAGAAAAGTGCTACCGGAGTGCTCCAAAGATGCATCTCCGAAGAGGAAGGGCGACAGCTCTTGGCTGAAATCCATGCCGGACTGGGCGGGCACCACGCCGCGGCTCGAGCACTAGTCAGCAAGGCCTTCCGTATAGGTTTTTATTGGCCGACGGCCCGAGCAGACACACAGGACCTTGTCCAACACTGCGTTGGTTGCCAGCTCTTCGCCAATCAGAGTCATATGCCCCCTACCGCTCTCCAAACAATCCCCATAACTTGGCCCTTCGTGGTTTGGGGGCTGGATATGGTCGGACCTCTTAAAGGGGGAAGCCATAAGAAAAAATTACTTATTGGTCATGGTGGACAAGTTCACCAAATGGATAGAAGCCAAACCAGTCAAAACGGCCGAATCCGGACCAGTCATAGACTTCATATCCGGGGTCGTACACTGATACAGCGTCCCTCACAGCATCATCACTGATAATGGTTCCAATTTCACAGCCTATGAAGTGAAAACTTGGTGCGGCAAAATGGGCATTAAGCTCGATTACGCTTCCGTCTACCATCCCCAAACAAACGGCCAAGTGGAACGGGCAAATGATCTCATCATGAGCGGCATCAAACCCAGACTAGTGCGATCTTTGATAGAGTCAGATACGCACTAGGTCAAGGAGCTCGACTCCGTACTCTGGGGGCTGCGAACCACGCCGAATCGCACCACCGGATACACACCATTTTTTATGGTGTACGGCGCGGAAGCAGTACTACCCTGCGACATAATACACGATTCACCACGCGTACGCATGTACGAAGAGAAGGAAGCCGAATTAGATCGGCAGGATAACTTGGATGCCCTGGAGGAGGAGCGCGACGTCGCAAAAGGCCGCTCCGCATTCTATCAACAGCAGGCTCGACGATACCAAAGCAGAGAAGTACGGGCCAAAACTTACAATATTGGCGAACTCGTTCTACGCCTACCGGAGAAGAAGAAGGACAAGCTAAAACCCAAGTGGGAAGGCCCCTTCGTCATTGACAAAGTTCTCACCGGAGGAGCGTACCGCTTACGTAATGCATCCGATAACAGACTCGAGCCGAACCCATGGAACGCGGCAAGACTCCAGAGATTCTACGCCTAACGCCGAACTCAATGTTCGTCTCCTTACTCCCTCCCTTTTATTTATGCTCCATCCCTTTTCCTTTCTCGACTTTTCTTCCTCTTCACACAAAATATTCAATATAGTACGGACTTCCGGATAACTCCGGCCGCACTATGTGTGTAAGCAGCACCTGGGGGCTTCCTATAGTGAAGCTAAAAATAATTACTCTAATGGCTTTTCGCCCATCACATGTGCATTTCTTTTCCGCATGTGCCTTTTCTTCACCATTATATGCATCGATATGACTTAATATGTGGCCAAGCTGGGTTGCCTGGCTCTTGTGTTTATGCCCTACATTCCCGTTAATTTGGCTAGGGCATAATGGGAGCACCTCTGCGATTGTTACTGCCGGTTCAGCCGGATGTGTACCTCAGACTAGGTGAAGCCGAAAGCTAGTTTCCTTAAGAGAATATTCGATCGGTGAACAAAAGATGTATTCGTTTATTACAACGTAAATCCCCATAAGTCTTGTATCCTGCGCCATCATTCGCAGTCCGGACATGTGCATTGTCGCATGCGTACCCAGGGAAAGGAATCCCTAACGGAACTATTCTCCCTGGAAGATGTTTCTTACTATCCATGTAATATAACATAACTAGTTGGGTACTTTTATGTTCAAGCACTTATGACCCCTACGCCTGGTTTCCACGCATACCCTGGTTTTGTATAACTGAGTGAGTATTCGAACACACCCCAGACTGTAGTATCCGGGGGATGAAGCGAAAAGGTCCGCCATGACAAATGATTTTAATCCGGCTAGGGGCTACTTATGCCCATCGAATTACAGTCACTTAGACTGACTATATTCCTCCTCTATACCATCCAACAGGCTATCTAGCTTACAATCCTGTTGAGAATACTTGGCGGCTAACGCTACCTGGTCATATACCAGACTTACGGGAATTTCTTGCCCATCGGGCCCCGCTGGTCCTACTTCGGCCACATGGTTCGGGTCCAGCCTGGTGTAGCGCGTCTTCACCATAGCCCAGGCTTCTCTTGCACCTTGCCGGCAAGCTGACACCTTCCACAATCGGAAGCGCCGCCGTGCTCCTTGAAGCATACCCACAAGCTCCCCCATGCCATTCGGTAGGGAACTTGTTGGCCACAAGGCTTGAGCAACGCCATGCATCACCCGCCGAGCTCGCTCGTGCAACTGTGAAAGGTCTTGTAGCAAATCGCCCGCAGAAGAGGGCATCTCCTCCCCGGGGCGACCCATTAACATTCTGTTGGGGAACGTAGCAGAAATTCAAAATTTTCCTACGTAACACCAAGATCTATCTATGGAGAAACCAGCTACGAGTAGAAAGGGGAGTGCATCTACATACCCTTGTAGATCGCTAAGCGGAAGCGTTCAAGTGAACGGGGTTGATGGAGTCGTACTCGTCGTGATTCAGATCACCGATGATCAAGTGCCGAACGCACGGCACCTCCGCGTTCAACACACGTACAGCCCGGTGACGTCTCCCACGCCTTGATCCAGCAAGGAGGGAGGGAGAGGTTGAGGAAGACTCCATCCAACAGCAGCACAACGGCGTGGTGGTGGTGGAGGAGCGTGGTAATCCCGCAGGGCTTCGCCAAGCACCACGGGAGAGGAGGAGGAACTTGGGAGAGAGGGAGGGGCTGCACCAAAGGCATAAGGTATGTTTGGGAGGCCCTCCTACCCCACTATATATAGGGATCCCAAGGGGGGGTGCGCCAACCCCTAGGAGATCCAATCTCCAAGGGGCGGCGGCCAGGGGAGGAGTCCTCCCCCCCCCCCCAAGGCACCTAGGAGGTGCCTTCCCCTGCTGGGACTCTTCCTTTAGGGTTTCCCCAGGCGCATGGGCCTCTTGGGGCTGGTGCCCTTGGCCCATGTAGGCCAAGGCGCACCCCCTACAGCCCATGTGCCCCCCGGGGCAGGTGGCCCCACCCGGTGGGCCCCCGGGACCCTTCCGGTGGTCCCGGTACAATACCGATGACCCCGAAACTTGTCCCGATGGCCGAAACGGGACTTCCTATATATAAATCTTTACCTCCGGACCATTCCGGAACTCCTCGTGACGTCCGGGATCTCATCCGGGACTCCAAACAACATTCGGTAACCACATACAAGCTTCCTTTATAACCCTAGCGTCATCGAACCTTAAGTGTGTAGACCCTACGGGTTCGGGAGACATGCAGACATGACCGAGACGTTCTCCAGTCAATAACCAACAGCGGGATCTGGATACCCATGTTGGCTCCCACATGTTCCACGATGATCTCATCGGATGAACCACGATGTCAAGGACTCAATCGATCCCATATACAATTCCCTTTGTCTAGCGGTATTTTACTTGCCCGAGATTCGATCGTCGGTATACTGATACCTTGTTCAATCTCGTTACCGGCAAGTCACTTTACTCGTTCCATAACACATCATCCCGTGATCAACTCCTTGGTCACATTGCGCATATGATGATGTCCTACCGAGTGGGCCCAGAGATACCTCTCCGCTTACACGGAGTGACAAATCCCAGTCTCGATCCGCATAAAACAATAGGTACTTTCGGAGATACCTGTAGTGCACCTTTATAGTCACCCAGTTACGTTGTGACGTTTGATACACCCAAAGCACTCCTACGGTATCCAGGAGTTACACGATCTCATGGTCAATGGAAGAGATACTTGACATTGGCAAAGCTCTAGCAGACGAACTACACGATCTTTGTGCTATGCTTAGGATTGGGTCTTATCCATCACATCATTCTCCTAATGATGTGATCTCGTTATCAACGACATCCAATGTCCATAGCCAGGAAACCATGACTATCCGTTGATCACAACGAGCTAGTCAACTAGAGGCTCACTAGGGACATATTGTGGTCTATGTATTCACACGTGTATTACGATTTCCGGATAATACAGTTATAGCATGAATAAAAGACAATTATCATGAACAAGGAAATATAATAATAATACTTTTATTATTGCCTCTAGGGCATATTTCCAACAGTCTCCCACTTGCACTAGAGTCAATAATCTAGTTCACATCGCCATGTGATTAACACTCACAGGTCACATCGCCATGTGACTAATACCCAAGAGTTTACTAGAGTCAGTAGTCTAGTTCACATCACTATGTGATTAACACTCAATGAGTTTTATGTTTGATCATGTTGCTTGTGAGAGAGGTTTTAGTCAACGGGTCTGAACCTTTCAGATCCGTGTGTGCTTTACAAATCTCTATGTCATCTCCTAGATGCAGCTACCACGCTCTATTTGGAGCTATTCCAAATAACTGTTCTACTTGGAGCTATTCTAAATTATTGCTCCATTATATGTATCCGGTCTCTCTACTCAGAGCTATCCGGATAGGTGTCAAGCTTGCATCGACATAACCCTTTACGACGAACTCTTTTACCACCTCCATAATCGAGAAAAATTCCTTAGTCCACTAGTTACTAAGGATAACTTTGACCGCTGTCCTGTGAGCCATTCTTGGATCACTCTTGTACCCCTTGACTGACTCATGGCAAGGCACACTTTAGGTGCGGTACACAGCATAGCATACTGAAGAGCCTACGTCTTAAGCATAGGGGACGACCTTCGTCCTTTCTCTCTATTCTGCCGTGGTCGAGCTTTAAGTCTTAACTTCGTACCTTACAATTCAGGCAAGAACTTCTTCTTTGACTGATCCATCTTGAATACCTTCAAGATCATGTCAAGGTATGTGCTCATTTGAAAGTACCATTAAGCGTTTTGATCTATCCTTATAGATCTTGATGCTCAATGTTCAAGTAGCTTAATCCAGGCTTTCCATTGAAAAACACTTTCAAAATAACCCTATATGCTTTCCAGAAATTCTACGTCATTTCTGATCAACAATATGTCAATAACATATACTCATCAGAAATTCTATAGTGCTCCCACTCACTTCTTTGGAAATACAAGTTTCTCATAAACTTTGTACAAACCCAAAATCTTTGATCATCATCAAAGCATACATTCCAACTCCGAGATGCTCACTCCAGTCCTTAGAAGGATCGCTGGAGCTAGCATACCTTTTAGCATCCTTAGGATCGACAAAAACTTTCTGATTGTATTACATACAACCTTTCCTTACGAAAAACTGGTAAGGAAACTCGTTTTGACATCCGTCAGCCAGATTTCATAAATGCAGCTAATGCTAACATGATTCCGACGGACTTAAGCATCGCTACGGATGAGAAAATCTCATCGTAGTCAACTCCTTGAACTTGTGAAAAACTCTTCGCCACAAGTCGAGCCTCATAGACGGTGACATTACCATCCACGTCCGTCTTCTTCTTAAAGATCCATTTATCTTAATGGCTTGCCGATCATCGGGCAAGTCCACCAAAGTCCATGGATCCGTTCTCGGATTTTATGGCCTCAAGCCATTTATCGGAATCCGGGCCCACCATCGCTTCTCCATAGCTCGTAGGTTCATTGTTGTCTAGCAACATGACCTTTAAGACAGGATCACCGTACCACTCTGAAGCAGTACGCGTCCTTGTCGTCCTACGAGGTTCGGTAGTGACTTGATCCGAAACTTCATGATCACTATCATAAGTTTTCCACTTCAATTGGTGTAGGTGCCACAGGAACAACTTCCTATGCCCTGCTACACACTAGTTGAAGTGACGGTTCAATAACCTCATCAAGTCTCCACCATCCTCCCACTCAATTCTTTCGAGAGAAACCTTTTCCTCGAGAAAGGACCCGATTCTAGAAACAATCCATATTGCTTTCGGATCTGAATTAGGAGGTATACCCAACTATTTTGGGTTTCCTATGAAGATGCATTTTATCCGCTTTGGGTTCGAGCTTATCAACCTGAAACTTTTTCATATAAGCGTCGCAGCCCCAAACTTTTAAGAAACGACAACTTAGGTTTCTCTAAACCATAATTCATACGGTGTCATCTCATCGGAATTACGTGGTGCCCTATTTAAAGTGAATGTGGTTGTCTCTAATGCCTAACCCATGAACGATAGTGGTAATTCGATAAGAGACATCATGGTACGCACCATATCCAATAGGGTGCAACTATGATGTTCGGACACACCATCACACTATGGTGTTCCAGGCGGTATTAATTATGAAACAATTTCCACAATGTCTTAATTGTGTGCCAAAACTCGTAACTCAGATATTCATCTCTATGATCGTATCATAGACATTTTATCCTCTTGTCACAATGATCTCCTACTTCACTCTGAAATTACTTGAACCATTCAATAATTCAGACTTGTGTTTCATCAAGTAAATATTCTCAACATCTACTCGAATCATCTGTGAAGTAAGAACATAACGATATTCACTGCATGCCTCAGCACTCATTGGACTGCACACATCAAAATGTGTTGCTTCCAACAAGTTGCTATCTTGTTCCATTCTACTGAAAGTGAGGCTTTTCAGTCACCTTGTCCATGTGGTATGATTTGCATATCTCAAGTGATTCAAAATCAAGTGAGTCCAAACGATCCATTTGCATGGAGTTTCTTCATGCATATATACCAATAGACATGGTTCGCATGTCTCAAACTTTTCAAAATGAGTGAGTCCAAAGATCCATCAACATGGAGCTTCTTCATGCGTTTTATACCATTATGACTTACATGGCAGCGCCACAAGTAAGTGGTACTATCATTACTATCTTATATCTTTTGGCATGAAAATGTGTATCACTACGATCGAGATTCAATAAACCATTCCTTTAGGTGCAAGAGCACTTTATTCAGGTTTAATACTAATCTTGATGGTAGGGAGCGTGCGATGTTTGATCACATCAAACTTGGAAACACTTCCAACACATATCGTCAGCTCTCCTTTAGCTAGTCTCCCTTTATTCCGTAGCCTTTTATTTCGAGTTACTAACACTTAGCAACCGAACCGGTATCTAATACCCTGGTGCTACTAGGAGTACTAGTAAAGTACACATTAACATAATGTATATCCAATATACTTCTATCGACTTTGCCAGCCTTCTCATCTACCAAGTATCTAGGGTAATTCTGTTCCAGTGGTTGTTCCCCTTATTTCAGAAGCACTTAGTCTCGGGTTTGGGTTCAACCTCGGGTTTCTTCATTGGTGCAGCAGCTGATTTGCCGTTTCATGAAGTATCCCTTCTTGCCCTTGCCCTTCTTGAAACTAGTGGTTTCACCAACCATCAACAATTGATGCTCCTTCTTGATTTCTACTTTCGCGGTGTCAAACATCGCAAATACCTCAAGGATCATCATATCTATCCCTGATATGTTATAGTTCATCACGAAGCTCTAGTAGCTTGGTGGCAATGACTTTGGAGAAACATCACTATCTCATCTGGAAGATCGACTCCCACTCGATTCAAGTGATTGTTGCACTCAGACAATCTGAGCACAAGCTCAACGATTGAGCTTTTCTCCCTTAGTTTGCAGGTTAAGAAAATCGTCGGAGGTCTCAAACCTCTTGACGTGGGCACGAGCCTGAAATCCTAATTTCAGCCCTCGAAACATCTCATATGTTCCGCGACGTTTCGAAAACGTCTTTGGTGCCTCTACTTAAACCATTTAACTGAACTATCATGTAGTTATCAAAACGTGTATGTCCGATGTTCGCAACATCGACAAACGACGTTGGGGTTCAGCACACTAAGCGGTGCATTAAGGACATAAGCTTTCTACTGTCCGCATAATTGCTACTTTTAACTTTCAACTATATTTTCTCTAGGAACATATCTAAAACAGTAGAACTAAAGCGCGAGCTACGACATTTTGCAAAAGGTCTTTTGACTATGTTCAGGATAATTAAGTTCATCTTATGAACTCCCACTTAGATAGACATCCCTCTGGTCATCTAAGTGATCACATGATCCGAGTCAACTAGGCCGTGTCCGATCATCACGTGAGACGGACTAGTCATCATCGGTGAACATCTTCATGTTGATCGTATCTACTATACGACTCATGCTCGACCTTTCGGTCTCCGTGTTCCGAGGCCATGTCTGCACATGCTAGGCTCGTCAAGTTAACCCTAAGTGTTTTCGCTGTGTAAAACTGTCTTACACCCGTTGTATGTGAACGTAAGAATCCATCACACCCGATCATCACGTGGTGCTTAGAAGCGACGAACTGTAGCAACGGTGCACAGTTAGGGGAGAACACTTCTTGAAATTTTGTAAGGGATCATCTTATTTACTACCGTCGTCCTAAGTAAACAAGATGCATAAACATGATAAACATCACATGCAATCAAATAGTGACATGATATGGCCAATATCATTTTGCTCCTTTTGATCTTCATCTTCGGGGCTCCATGATCATCATCGTCACCGGCATGACACCATGATCTCCATCATCATGATCTCCATCATCGTGTCTTCATGAAGTTGTCACGCCAACGACTACTTCTACTTCTATGGCTAACGCGTTTAGCAATAAAGTAAAGTAAGTTACATGGCGTTCTTCAATGACACGCAGGTCATACAAAAAATAAAGACAACTCCTATGGCTCCTGCCGGTTGTCATACTCATCGACATGCAAGTCGTGAATCCTATTACAAGAACATGATCAATCTCATACATCACATATCATTCATCACATTCTTCTTGGCCATATCACATCACATAGCATACCCTGCAAAAACAAGTTAGACGTCCTCTAATTGTTGTTGCATGTTTTACGTGGCTGCTATGGGTTTCTAGCAAGAACGTTTCTTACCTACGCAAGACCACAACGTGATATGCCAATTGCTATTTACCCTTCATAAGGACCCTTTTCATCGAATCCGTTCCGACTAAAGTGGGAGAGACTGGCACCCGCTAGCCACCTTATGCACCAAGTGCATGTCAATCGGTGGAACCTGTCTCACGTAAGAGTACGTGTAAGGTCGGTCCGGGCCGCTTCATCCCACAATACCGTCGAAACAAGATTGGACTAGTAACGGTAAGCATATTGAACAACATCAACGCCCACAACTACTTTGTGTTCTACTCGTGCAAAGAATCTACGCAATAGACCTAGCTCATGATGCCACTGTTGGGGAACGTAGCAGAAATTCAAAATTTTCCTACGTAACACCAAGATCTATCTATGGAGAAACCAGCTACGAGTAGAAAGGGGAGTGCATCTACATACCCTTGTAGATCGCTAAGCGGAAGCGTTCAAGTGAACGGGGTTGATGGAGTCGTACTCGTCGTGATTCAGATCACCGATGATCAAGTGCCGAACGGACGGCACCTCCGCGTTCAACACACGTACAGCCCGGTGACGTCTCCCACGCCTTGATCCAGCAAGGAGGGAGGGAGAGGTTGAGGAAGACTCCATCCAACAGCAGCACAACGGCGTGGTGGTGGTGGAGGAGCGTGGTAATCCCGCAGGGCTTCGCCAAGCACCACGGGAGAGGAGGAGGAACTTGGGAGAGAGGGAGGGGCTGCACCAAAGGCATAAGGTATGTTTGGGAGGCCCTCCTACCCCACTATATATAGGGATCCCAAGGGGGGGTGCGCCAACCCCTAGGAGATCCAATCTCCAAGGGGCGGCGGCCAGGGGAGGAGTCCTCCCCCCCCCCCCCCAAGGCACCTAGGAGGTGCCTTCCCCTGCTGGGACTCTTCCTTTAGGGTTTCCCCAGGCGCATGGGCCTCTTGGGGCTGGTGCCCTTGGCCCATGTAGGCCAAGGCGCACCCCCTACAGCCCATGTGGCCCCCCGGGGCAGGTGGCCCCACCCGGCGGGCCCCCGGGACCCTTCCGGTGGTCCCGGTACAATACCGATGACCCCGAAACTTGTCCCGATGGCCGAAACAGGACTTCCTATATATAAATCTTTACCTCCGGACCATTCCGGAACTCCTCGTGACGTCCGGGATCTCATCCGGGACTCCGAACAACATTCGGTAACCACATACAAGCTTCCTTTATAACCCTAGCGTCATCGAACCTTAAGTGTGTAGACCCTACGGGTTCGGGAGACATGCAGACATGACCGAGACGTTCTCCAGTCAATAACCAACAGCGGGATCTGGATACCCATGTTGGCTCCCACATGTTCCACGATGATCTCATCGGATGAACCACGATGTCAAGGACTCAATCGATCCCGTATACAATTCCCTTTGTCTAGCGGTATTTTACTTGCCCGAGATTCGATCGTCGGTATACCGATACCTTGTTCAATCTCGTTACCGGCAAGTCACTTTACTCGTTCCGTAACACATCATCCCGTGATCAACTCCTTGGTCACATTGCGCATATGATGATGTCCTACCGAGTGGGCCCAGAGATACCTCTCCGCTTACACGGAGTGACAAATCCCAGTCTCGATCCGCATAAAACAATAGGTACTTTCGGAGATACCTGTAGTGCACCTTTATAGTCACCCAGTTACGTTGTGACGTTTGATACACCCAAAGCACTCCTACGGTATCCAGGAGTTACACGATCTCATGGTCAATGGAAGAGATACTTGACATTGGCAAAGCTCTAGCAGACGAACTACACGATCTTTGTGCTATGCTTAGGATTGGGTCTTGTCCATCACATCATTCTCCTAATGATGTGATCCCGTTATCAACGACATCCAATGTCCATAGCCAGGAAACCATGACTATCCGTTGATCACAACGAGCTAGTCAACTAGAGGCTCACCAGGGACATATTGTGGTCTATGTATTCACACGTGTATTACGATTTCCGGATAATACAGTTATAGCATGAATAAAAGACAATTATCATGAACAAGGAAATATAATAATAATACTTTTATTATTGCCTCTAGGGCATATTTCCAACACATTCCTACAAGCATAATTCTTTCAATATACTTCCTCGCCGAACTATAATATAGTTCGTCTGGATACTTACGGTAAATTCCTCATCGAAGCCTTTTGTTCTCCTTCACGGAGTCCGCCAGCTGAGCGCGAACGTCCTTCAATTCCACGTCCAGCGGAACATTGGCATCTTGAAGATTGTTCTTCTCCTGCCTAACTTGCGTAAGAATGCGCTCGCCAGCCTTCAGCTGCCTTTTAAGATGCGAGTCGTCATCCTTTACGCCCTCCTGATTCACCCCGGGATTGTCTGCAAAATTCTCTGTTAGACTTGTTATACGAATCATTTAATACCTGATGCATCTTCGGACAATTCGGACAAACGTTACCAGATGAGGCCTTTTGGGATTCCTCTAAATTGGCAACTGTGTCCCTCAGCTGGGCCTTGCATTCCTCTAGCTCCCGAGCCAATTGTTCAATCTTATCTACAAGGATCTGTGCATAAATTGATCCTTAAAACAGTTGTTCCAACCATTTCAAGTCTCAGGGGCTACTGTTATACATACTTATCAAAATTTCTTACCCGTATATCTTTGTTATACTGGTCCGTCGCTCGGGCAAGTCCGCCTTGAGCTGCTCGGATGTATGCATCCCCCGAATTGAAGGCATTAAATGCCTCTTCGGAGAAGATGTTGTTCTGAAGCATGGCCCTCCGGCGCCAGTGATTCATGGCGCTCTCTACTTCGGAGTTTGTGGCCGATAGCATATCCGCATCCTCTGTCGGAGGACTATGCGGCATCGCCCCACGTCCGCCTCCTCTCTCGAAGCCGGTTCTGGAATCCGACTGGTAGAGGCATGATTGGCAGGATCCCTGGATATAGTCCAGATACTCCTCTTCCTGCCAGGATGTAAATGGCGTTGTTATACTTCAAATACAATAATTACATGACAGGTTTTTTCCTTACCTCTGTAGCGGCGTTTTGGCCCTAACCGCCTTCCTCTTGAGCCTACCCAATCCGGACGCCTATGGCTGACGGGTCCCTAGGGGCTCGGCCCTGCGCTCCGACCGTCATCTCTGCAAAAACACGACGCTTCAGGGGTAAGGCATGACATCAGGAAGGAGTCCTCTTCGGAGGATAGAGTCTTCGGCTTGGCTTACACGCGACATAGGTAGCAATCCGGGATAATCAGCAGTAATAGCCACTGAGGCGCCGTCACAGCTCGCCCGATAAAATATCCCATTGACAAGCTCCACGGTCATATTCGGATCTTCTTCGAGTCCTGGATCCAGGGCCCTTTCGGGGTCCTCTGGCTGCGGGGAAGGGCTGGAGATTCCTTCTACGGCCCTCCTCAGTTCCTGCTCGAAAATATCGAGGCAGGTAATCTTAGCGAAGAACGCCGCAATAAGTGAAGCGGGAAAATGAATGACGACTTACCCAGTTTGGGGGATTGTACATGGAGAATCCGTCCCGTGGTTTGATATGAAGGAAGTCTTCCTCTTCTCCTTTGTATAAATCGGACAGTATCCTTGCCAGAGCAGTGGCGGAGTCCAGACCCTTACGGCCACAACGGGTGGCATCGTCTTCCCCGTTGAAATGCCACATGGGATTGCCCCGATATTGAAGCGATTGCACTCCCCGCATTATGCATATTGCCATAACCTCAACTATCATCTGTCCGGATTTGGCCAGCAACTTTATCCTGCTCATCAGGAAGTGTATCTCCCTGGTGTCCTCCTCTTGGGGGCCTCGGGGGCGCCAGCTTAGACGTGCCCTCGGCGGGGCGTTACTGAACTTGGGGAGACCTGTCCGGACTAGATTCGGAAGGGGAACGTCATCAATGTAGAACCTCTCCGAAGGCCAGTTCTCTGGTGCCTTTTTGGGAGTGCCGGATAATTATCCGGTCTCGGTGATACGCCATACTTTGGCCTCGCCTACTTGGCATAGGGATTCCCCCTGGTCACGGGGAACAAGGCAAAACAGCTTCTTCCATAACCCGAAGTGAGCCTCGCAGCCTAGAAATAGCTCATAAAGGGCGACGTACCCTGCTATATGTAGTACGAAAGCTGGGGTAAAGTTGTGCAACTGGAGGCCGTAGAACTCCAGGAGCCCGCGAAGGAATGGGTGGATAGGGAACCCGACGCCCCTTAACAGATGCGGAATGAGGCATATTCGCTCCTCTAGAGACGGATTAGGAGATCTCTCCACTTGTTCCCCGCCATTATAGGTGGCTATTCCGGCTCGGACAGGGACCATGAACGTCGGTGGGAGAAACCCTTGGGTTTGTAACTCTATCAAATGGCCATGAGGAACTGAACACTCTTCCCAGTCCCCCGGCTTGGAGCAAGGGGAGCGAGCAGAAGAGCTGCGACGACCGGCCGTGTTGGAATGGTTTTTCTGGGGCGCTCTATTGGATGCTTTCTCGAGGGGGAAGAGTGAGGTTTGGATCTGGGAGTCCCCGTCTCTTCAAATAGACGGCTAGCCCGAAGGATCGGGGGTGGCAAATGCAAAAATGCCTCGACTCCTCGCATTCTCTCGACACGTGTAAATGGTCATTATTGAGGCACTGAAGTCGAGGAGTACAACATTGATGAGAAGCCGAACACTGTTCGACGTAATAGGTACATTGGAGTATTCGGAGATGGAACCCGCCTTGCAATGCCGAAGACAAGACTGCGCACCGGACTCATCGTCATTGAAGCCTGGTTCAGGGGCTACTGAGGGAGTCCTGGATTAGGGGGTATCCGGACAGCCGAACTATATACATCGTCCAGACTATTGGAGCGTGAAGATACAAGATTCAAGACTCCGTCCCGTGTCCGGATGGGACTCTCCTTTGCGTGGAAGACAAGCTTGGCGATCCGGATATTGTGTTTCCTTCCTTGTAACCGACTCCATGTAAACCCTAGCCCTCTCCGGTGTCTATATAAACTAGAGAGGATGGTCCTTAGAAGGCCGATCACAATTACAATCATACCATCATAGGCTAGCTCTAAGGGTTTAGCCTCTACGATCTCGTGGTAGATCTACTCTTGTACTACTCATATCTTCAATATCAATCAAGCAGGAAGTAGGGTTTTACCTCCATCGAGAGGGCCCGAACCTGGCTAATCATTGTGTCCCTTGCTTCCTGTTACCATCAGCCTAGACGCATAGATCGGGACCCCCTACCTGAGATCCGCCGGTTTTGACACCGACAACTCCGAACAACCTTTGATCACCAATACACATAACTCATATAATACATATCGTCATCAAATGTTAAGCGTGCGGACCCTATGGGTTCGAGAACTATGTAGACATGACCGAGACACCTCTCCGATCAATAACCAATAGCTGAACCTGGATGATCATACTGGTTCCCACATATTCTACGAAGATCTTTATCGCTCGAACCGCAATGTCAACATACATTATTCCCTTTGTCTTCGGTATGTTACTTGCTCGAGATTCGATCGTCGGTATCTTCATACCTAGTTCAATCTCGTTACCGACAAGTCTCTTTACTCGTTTCGTAGTGCATCATCCTGTAACTAACTCATTAGTCACATTGCTTGCAAGGCTTCATATGATGTGCATTATCGAGAGGGCCCAGGGATACCTCTCCCATACTCGGAGTGACAAATCCTAATCTCGATATATGCCAACCCAACAAACACCTTCAGAGATACCTGTAGAGCATCTTTATAATCACCCAGTTATGTTGTGACATTTGATAGCACACAAGGCATTCCTCCGGTGTCCAGGAGTTGCATAATCTCGTAGTCGGAGGAATATATATTTGACACGAAGAAAGCAGTAGCAATAAAACTGAACGATCACTATGCTAAGCTAACGGATGGGTCTTGTCCATCACATCATTCCACTAATGATGTGATCATGTTTATCAAATGACAACTCATGTCCATTGCTAGGGAACTTAACCATCTTTGATCAACGAGCTAGTCTAGTAGAGGCATACTAGGGACATGATGTTTTGTCTATCTATTCACACATGTATCAAGTTTCCGGTTAATACAATTCTAGCATGAATAATAAACAATTATAATGAATAAGGAAATATAAAATAACAACTTTATTATTGCCTCTAGGGCATATTTCCTTCAGGAGGTAGAAATCAAGAAGGAGCATCAAGTGTTGATGGTTAACAAGACCACTAGTTTCAAGAATAAGGGCAAGGGAAAGAAGGGGAACTTCAAAAAGAATATCAAACAAGTTGTCACTCCCGAGAAGAAACCAAAAGCTAGACCCAAGCTTGAAATTGAGTGCTTCTACTGCAAAGGGACTGGTCACTGGAAGCGGAATTGCCCCAAGTATTTGGCGGATAAGAAGGATGGCAAAGTGAACAAAGGTATATTTGATATACATGTTATTGATGTGTACCTTACTAATTCTCGTAGTAGTGCCTGGGTATTTGCTACCGGTTCGGTTGCTCATATTTGTAACTCGAAACAGGGACTACGGATTGAACGAAGACTGTTTAGGGACGAGGTGACGATGCACGTCGGGAATGGTTCCAAGGTCGATGTGATCGCTATCGGCATGCTACCTCTACATCTACCTTCAGGGTTAGTTTTAGACCTGAATAATTGTTATGTGGTGCCAGCTTTGAGCATGAACATTATATCTGGATCTTGTTTAGTGCGAGACGTCTATTCATTTAAATCAGAGAATAATGGTTGTTCTCTTGATATGAGTAATATCTTTTATGGTCATGCACCCTTGAAGAGTGGTCTATTTCTGTTGAATCTTGATCGTGATGATACACATATTCATAATATTGATGCCAAAAGATACAAAGTTGATAATGATAGTGCAACTTATTTGTGGCACTGCCGTTTGGGTCATATCAGTGTACAACGCATGAAGAAACTCCATAAAGATGGACTTTTGGAATCACTTGATTATGAATCATTTGATACTTGCGAACCATGCCTTATGGGCAAGATGACTAAAACTCCGTTCTCTAGAACAATGGAACGAGCTAATGACTTATTGGAAATAATACATATCAATGTATGCAGTCCGATGAGTGTTGAGACTCTTGGTGGTTATCATTATTTTCTGACCTTCACAGATGATTTAAGTAGATATGGGTATATTTACTTAATGAAACACAAGTCTGAAACATTTGAAAAGTTCAAAGAATTTCAAAGTGAAGTGGAGAATCATCGTAACAAGAAAAATAAAGTTTCTACGATCTCATCGTGGAGGTGAATATTAGAGTTACGAGTTTGGCCTTCATTTAAAACAATGTGGAATAGTTTCACAACTCACGCCACCTGGAACACCACAGTGTAATGGTGTCCGAACATCGTAACCGCACTTTATTAGATATGGTGCGATCTATGATGTCTCTTACCAATTTACCACTATCGTTTTGGGGTTATGCATTAGAGATAGCTGCATTCACTTTAAACAGGGCACCATCAAAATCCGTTGAGATGACACTGTATGAACTATGGTTTGGCAACAAACCTAAGTTGTCGTTTCTTAAAGTTTGGGGATGCGATGCTTATGTCAAAAGGCTTCGGCCTGATAAGCTCGAACCTAAATCGGAGAAGTGCGTCTTCATAGGATACCCTAAGGAAACAATTGGGTACACCTTCTACCACAGATCCGAAGGCAAGATCTTTGTTTCCAAGAACGGAACCTTTCTAGAGAAGGAGTTTCTCTCGAAAGAAGTGAGTGGGAGGAAAGTAGAACTTGATGAGGTAATTGTACCTTCTCTCAATTTGGAAAGTAGCTCATCCGAGAAATCTTTTCCCGTGATGCCTACACCAACTAGAGAGCAAGCTAATGATAATGATCATGAAACTTTAGATCAAGTTGCTACAGAACCTCGTAGGTCAACCAGAGCACGATCCGCACTAGAGTGGTATGGTAATCCCGTTCTGGAAGTCATGTTACTTGACCATGACGAACCTACGAACTATGAAGAAGCTATGATGAGCCTAGATTCGATAAATGGCTCGAGGCCATGAAATCTGAGATAGGATCCATGTATGAGAACAAAGTATGGACTTTGGTGGATTTTCCTGATGATTGGTGACCCATAGAGAATAAATAGATCTTCAAGAACAAGAGTGACACTGATGGTAATGTTACTGTCTATAAAGCTCGACTTGTCGCAAAAGGTTTTGACAGACAATGAGACTTTCTCACCCATAGCGATGATTAAGTCTGTCCAAATCATGTTAGCAATGTTTATGATTATGAAATCTGGCAAATGGATGTCAAAACTGCATTCCTTAATGGATTTCTTAAAGAAGAGTTGTATATGATGCAACCAGAAGGTTTTGTCAATCCTAAAGGTGCTAACAAAGTGTGCAAGCTCCAGCGATCCATTTATGGACTGGTGCAAGCATCTCGGAGTTGGAATATACGCTTTGATGAGGTGATCAAAGCATATGGTTTTATACAGACTTTTGGAGAAGCGTGTATTTACAAGAAAGTGAGTAGGAGCTCTATAGCATTTCTAATATTGTATGTGGATGACTTATTATTGATTGGAAATGATGTAGAATTTCTGAATAGCATAAAAGGATCCTTGAATTAAAAAAATCAATAAAAGACCTCGGTGAAGCTGCTTACATATTGGGCATCAAGATTTATAGAGATAGATCAAGACGACTGATAGGACTTTCACAAAGCACATACATTGATAAAGTTTTGAAGAAGTTCAAAATGGATCAGTCAAAGAAAGGGTTCTTGCCTGTGTTACAAGGTGTGAAGTTGAGTCGGACTCAATGTCCGACCACTGCAGAAGATAGAGAGAAAATGAAAGGCATTCCCTATGCCTCGGCCATAGGTTCTATCATGTATGCTATGCTGTGTACCAGACCTGATGTGTGCCTTGCTATAAGTTTAGCAGGGAGGTACCAAAGTAATCCAGGAGTGGACCACTGGACAACGGTCAAGAACATCCTGAAGTACCTGAAAAGGCTAGGGATATGTTTCTCATTTATGGAGATGACAAAAAGCTTATCGTTAGTGGTTACATCGACGCTAGCTTTGACACTGATCCAGATGACTCTAAGTCACAAACCGGATACATATTTTTATTGAATGGTGGAGCTGTCAGTTGATGCAGTTCCAAGCAGAGCGACATGGCGGGATCTACGTGTGAAGCGGAGTACATAGCTACTTCAGAAGCAGCAAATGAAGGAGTCTGGATGAAGGAGTTCATATCTGATCTAGGTTTAATACCTAGTGCATCGGGTCCAATGAAAATCTTTTGTGACAATACTGGAGCAATTTCCTTGGTGAAGGAATCTAGATTTCACAAAAAGACCAAACACATCAAGAGACGCTTCAACTCCATCCGAGATTTGGTCAAGGAGGGGGACATAGAGATTTGCAAAATACATACAGATCTGAATGTGGCAGACCCATTGACTAAGCCTCTTCCATGAGCAAAACATGATCAACACCAAGACTCTACGGGTGTTAGATTCATTACAATGTAATCTTGATTATTGACTCTAGTGCAAGTGGGAGACGGAAGGAAATATGCCCTAGAGGCAATAATAAATTTGTTATTTTATATTTCCTTATTCATGATAAATGTTTATTATTCATGCTAGAATTGTATTAACCAGAAACTTGATACATGTTTGAATACATAGACAAAACACCGTGTCCCTAGTATTCCTCTACTTGACTAGCTCGTTGATCAAAGATGGTTAAGTTTCCTAGCCATGGACATGTGTTGTCATTTGATGAACACGATCACATCATTAGGATAATGACGTGATGGACAGGACCCATCTGTTAGCTTAGCATAATGATCGTTCAGTTTTATTGCCACTTCTTTCTTCATGTCAAATATATATTCCTCCGACTATGAGATTATGCAACTCCCGGACACTTGAGGAATGCCTTATGTGCTATCAAACGTCACAACGTAACCAGATGATTATAAAGATGCTCTACAGGTATCTCCGAAGGTGTTTGTTGGGTTGGCATAGATCGAGATTAGGATTTGTCACTCTGAGTATCGGAGAGGTATCTCTGGGCCCTCTCAGTAATGCACATCATATGAAGACTTGCAAGCAATGTGACTAATGAGTTAGTTACAGGATGATGCATTACGGAATGAGTAAAGAGACTTGCCGGTAATGAGATTGAACTAGGTATGAAGATACCGACGATCGAATCTTGGGCAAGTAACATACCGATGACAAAGGGAATAACATTGACATAGCGGTTCAACTGATAAAGATGTTCGTAGAATATGTGGGAACCAATATGAGCATCCAGGTTCTGCTATTGGTTATTGACCGGAGAGCTGTCTCGGTCATGTCTACATAGTTCTCGAACCCGTAGGGTCCGCACGCTTAACGTTCGATGACGATATATATTATATGTGTTATGTGTTTTGGTGACCGAAGGTTGTTCGGAGTCCCGGATGAGATCACTGACATGACGAGGAGTCTCAAAATGGTCGAGAGGTAAAGATTGATATACTGGAAGGTAGTATTCGGACACCAAAAGGGTTCTGGAATGTATCAGGTACATATCGGAGTATCGGAGGGGTTACCGGAACCCCCCGGGGAAAGATATGGGTCATATGGGCCATAGGAGGGAGGCAAACCAGCCCACAGGGGGCTGTCGTGCCCCCACAAGGGAGGAGTCTGAATTGGACTTAGGAAGGGGGCGGCGCCCCCCTTTCCTTCTCCTACTCCCTCTGATGCCCCTTGCCCCCTCCGGTAAAAGGAAGGGGGGCGAATCCTACTAGGAGCCCAAGTGGGACTCCTCCCACTTGGGGCGCGCCTAGGGCCGGCCTCCTCTCCCTCCTGCTTTATATATGGGGGGCGGGGCGCCCCTAGAACACACACCAATTGCTCCAAGTTGTGTGCGGCACCCCCCTCCACAGTTTACGCCTCCGATCATATTCTCATGGTGCTTAGGCGAAGCCCTACATGGATCACATCACCATCACCGTCGCCATGCCATCATGCTGACGGAACTCATCTACTCCTTCGACCCTCTGCTGGATCAAGATCTCGAGGGACATCATCATGCTGAACGTGTGTAGAACTCGGAGGTGCCGTACGTTCGGTACTCGATCGGTCGAAATGAGAAGACGTTCGACTACATCAACCGCGTTAAGAAAACGCTTCCGCTTTCGGTGTATGAGGGTACGTGGACACACTCTCCCCCTCTCGTTGCTATGTATCTCCTAGATAGATCTTGCGTGAGCGTAGGAATTTTTTTGAAATTGCATGCTACGTTTTCCAATAGGGGCGTCCCAAGAGGAGACACAAAGCCCTTGGGGCCCCTCTCTTTCCCGTTACTCTGTAGTTCCACCGCCTCGTCTCAACGACGCTTAGCAAAACATTGTCGGTGCTCCACCACCACCACGTCGTCGTGTTGGTTGTGATCCCATCTACTTCTTATCTCCCTCTTGCTGGATCAAGAAGGAGGAGACGTCATCGAGCCGCACGTGTGCTAAACACTAGATCGGTTGGATCGTGATCGGATTGCGAAGAGTACAACTACATCAACCGCGTTATATACGCTTCCGCTTAGCGATCTACAAGGATATGTAGATGCTCCCCCCTCTCGTAGCTATACATCTCCATGGATAGATCTTGCGTGTGCGTACAACGTTACCCAACACCTGGTGGCCGGATGCGACCGTCTCGGTGGCGGTTCTGGTCATACAGTCCGTCCCCCTCTCGTGCTCGTGGGGCGCATCCATGCTGCCATGGGTGCCCGGTTCTCGACCGAGCCCCTTGTACAGATCTGGAGGGGCCAAATCTAGAGCTCGCTTAACATTGAGCGCCTCGAAGATAGACTGATAGGTAGCTGGTCGTCCATGCTAGATTGAGGCTAACTGGTGGCGGTCAGGGCCGCTTTGTGTCGGTATTCAACGGGGTGGCCAGGGTTTGAGTCCTCTGCCGGCTTAGGCCGTTGGGCTCGGCAGGGGCTGAAGGTCTTCTTGGGGTGGCGAGCTATGCACTCTACCCCGACATTTGCGGTAATGTAGTAGTGCCTAGGGAGGATCGGTCACAAGCGAAAACTGTGCAAGGCCTTGGCCGTTGCTGGTGAAGGTTTGCTAGGATCGGCGTCATGCCAAAATGATAAGAGATGTATCCATTTGCAGTTGTCCATGGGGTGTGATCTACAGTTGTCAACGATGGTCTCTAGGCTTGGAGGGTGGGCCCTTGCATCACCTTGGTTTGGCTGCTGAAGTTTGCAGACGCCGTTCTTCTCCTTGGAGGATTCATTTATTTTGCCCCCCCTCCTTCAAACTGCTGCTATCATGTATTCCCTGGTGAGCGTTATCCCGTTTGACGAGGTGTGTCTGGTCTAAGGTTCATGCGGCCCAAGCAAGCTTCCTTTGTTCTTGTGTTTAACTTAGCTTCGCTTAGTCCTTGTTTCTTTGGGTCCTGATAGAGACGAGGGTCCCGATCTTTCGATGAGATGATAACTATCGATTTGGTGGAGGCGACTTTGACGATCCGACTACGAACGTGCGAGACGTCGCGCCTTAGCAATCGCTAAACCAATCTCCTGAGGTTACTGACGATGCCGGAAGCACGGTTAGCCTGACCACGAAGGTCTGTTCCTGCAAGCAATCAAAGAACGAGCAAGAATATGATAAAGCAATCTGAATATTGCAAATATATATGAAGTATTGATAATGGTGGGGATCCGTAAGCGGTCTTGGTCTGGTCGTTGGACACAAACGAAGTACACGAAAGTTGCAATGGCTAACTTTTAACTAAGCAAATCCCAAGGAAAAAGCTACTAGATGGATCTACTTATATAGGAGAAAGGGGTGGCGGCCAAGGAGGTGGGAGGACGTCCCAAGGCAACCTAAAACTAACCCTAGGTCGTACAAGGCTCATGGGCCCAAGTGGAGGTGATGCAACACCTTTGGGTTTGTAGTTTGACTCGGATTCTGCTGCAACGTCAGATTGTTTCGTCCGTAAATCAACGCTCCGGACGAATTTGAAGGTGAATCCAATTGGCTTGGAAAGAGCACGAAATCTCGTTTCCAACAAAAAAAGAATCACCCAATTCAGAGTCCGTATGAAAAAGTTGTTGGCGTTTTGAGTCAGGTATGTCTGTGCAGTCCGAATCTGAATCCAGAACGTGAAAGACTTGGACTCTATCTTCTCTTGGCCCAAAAGTGACGTGAGAGGACTTTTTGAACACAACATAAACTTCTCCTTTTCCCTTATCTTCATATGTGGATTATACAAATGTCCCATACACCTGCAATTAGACAAAACACAAAAGTGTGTGAAGTATTTTTGTTCCGGATAACATAAATAGATTATTAAATAGTTTGCATTAGAAATCACCTGACAAATATGCATGTATGCAATATTTTTGGTCGTATCCAAGGTAGTCATGTCCTCATCAGGTCCCCGTTTTGCACTTTTTAGCTTCTCTTGTATATCTGGTACTCCCTTTATTCCCTTATATAAGGCCACTTCATATTTTTATATCTAACTTTGACCATTAATCTTACCAACAAAAAGTGAGTTATATGACACAAAAAGTATGTCATTTAATGCACATTTCAAAGAACTTTCTGATGATATATTTTTTATGACATATAATCCATATTTTGTTGACCAAAATTGACACGAAAAACAAATTGGCCTCATATAATCTGAGGGAGTATCCTTGTGAGGTTGGTGTGTGGGCGCTACCTCTACATGTTGCTTTATATATAAAGTAGGACGAAAGATTTTTTTTATGATGTTCTACTTGAAATTACTTTAATCTTATCCACCTCCGGTCGCCACTGCTTCCACTGTTCCTTCCATGACCTAAAGATGTAACGACGTCGTCGTCCCAACACTCTAGCGTTGTACTTCTCCCTGTGATGAAGGTGTGCACCTTGGGAGTTGTTCCTTTGGCACAGCTGCATGATCATGGCAATGGTGCTGAGCACGGGTTCGTGGATCATCAGCATCAAGTTTTCCATTGAATGGCCTCAAGCTTAGCTTTTTCTTTGTCGAGAAGAGTCATCAAGTTGAACTGTGAACCACATGATCTTTACGTCGATCGAGACGATGCAACCATGTCAATTTAGGTATGATCAATATTTACACATTGGCTCGACATCCATCTAAGCACATCCATTCACTCTTTGCTGGAGCCAAAGATTGATCATATTGGGTTGTCAATAACATACTATTTCATGGGACTAGAGGTGAATGAAACCCTAGCTGCTGACCCGTCTACTCTCCCTCTCACCCGTCGCCAGGACACGTCGCCAAACAAACACCGCATGGTGTTGACGATGATGGAGATATCCTGATGGGAGGCAGCCTGCTTGTGGAGGAGTTGAAAGGTTGTTTCATCGACGACTGTCTCTTGGTCTGTATCGACGACTTTCCGATCGTTACTTCTACAAGCTCTTGAGTTTTAAATTTTTTGATCCACCGAGGCGAAGACCTAGGGACAGCATCGACTTATGCTTACGATGCCCGCCAATCGGGTGATGACTGATGAATCATGTAATGTGGAGTCTTCGACCTTGGACGTCTAGCTTGTGTGTGCGTTGAGGTTACACGCACTAGGACTCGGTCCGTACACGGAGGAGACACTCGTGAGTCGTGGGTGCACTCAACTGGTAGAGTAAATTGCACAGAAGTACCACAATTGGGGCATTGGAAGCAGATTGGTACCAAGATTGGTATTTTTTACATGTCAGTACCAAGATTGGGGCGAGCCGTTGCAAAAAGACTAAAAGTGTGTTTTATACGTATTGACAGAAAAGCTGACCGGTTGGGCCCGCCCGTCAGGCGACATGCTGGCCAGTGCGCGCGTGCCCGCGCGCTGACTGGGCGCTGACTGGGACGAGGCCGGCTCGCACCGTTTAGGGCGCGGCTGGTGCGGTCGAGCCACACCCCGACCCCGCTCTGCCCTCTTCCTTCTCCTCCTCGCCGGCGGCTGCCTCCCCGCCCGCCCCGCCGCCCGCCACACCACGCCACCGTAGTCATGGATCGAACTGCTTAGGCGCTGTCACCTCCACCGCGGCTGCTCGTCCCTCGCGCCCTCCTCTCCCCCGCGGCTGCTGTGCCCTAGGCGACGATGGCCTCGGCTACTCCGGCAGGCGACGATGGCCAGGGCGATGCGAGCGGCGGCGACCTCCCCCGCTTAGGCCTCGATGGGAGTGGTTGCTACTCCAGCTCGGAGTACAGTAGCGAGGACGAAGATTTTGCGGAGCCGGCGTTGTCGATGGAGCAGAGGCTGAAGATGGCGCGAATTTGGTTGGCCAACCCTAGCACCGCCCATCAGTGGACTCATGGCATCGGTGGTGTTCTGTAAGTGTTCCATTGTTCCATCTTTGCAAACTGAAATTGGGGATTAGGGTTAGGGTTTACTGCCTGGTTTACTGTCTGCATGTTTAGCACTCTAATTGCTAGTTCCTAAGTAGAGCAGAGAAGTATATTGGATTACATGAGTCCTAACTAGAGCAGAGCAGAGCAGCATTAGTGGATTACATTGTTATTTCTTAGTCCAAATTGTCAGAGCAGCATTAGGTGTTACCTAGTTAGAGCAGAGCAGAGCAGAGAAGCATAGTGGATTAAATCATTCCTAACTAGAGCAGAGCACCATTAGTTAACTTAAACAAAGCTTTGTTTATATGTTAACTTAAGCAAAGCTTTGTTTATATGTTAACTTAAAAAATTCCTAACTAGAGCAGAGTCCAAATTATATGTTAACTTAAACAAAGCTTTGTTTATATGTTAGCCTATCTGTTAAGTAAAATTGTTTATTAACCATTTTTTCTGTTATTTCATTTTGCAGTTTGTATGATGACATTTTGGATGTTAGGTTCTATTTTGATGCTTCAGAAATGTTTGAGTTGAAGCTCTGCAGTTCAGATGTAACATACCTGAATATGATTGCAGTGATGGAAACCCAAGGATTTAGTGAATATGATCTGCTGTTTCACATTGAGAATCCACAATTAGGGGAGAAAGGATTGGAGATGGTAGAGTGTAATGCTGAGTTGCAATTAGTAAAGAAGCAGGTTGAGGAGTCTAAGGTCTTAAATTTGCTAGTGAGGGCATGTCCACCTCCTTGCAGCCAGTTTGAGAGGCAAGAATTATCCACTGTTGTGTATGAAGAGCCTGTGTTATATGATCTCAGTGAGCCACCCATCTATGCTGTTAATGAAGAAGGAGTTGCATTTGAAAGTCAGAGTAGCAGCTACAGTGTAGCTCATGGTACTGGTGTTTGCACACAAGAGAGCAAGAATGTAAAAGGAAAAATGAAAGCTGTTATGGAAATAGAAGAAGAAGAGGGATATGTTGGCAGTGGTGGTTCTGATTGTGAAGGTGAAGAGGACATTGATGTACCACCTTTTTATATGGGTGATGCTGATGACATAGAGATGGCTGAGGGAAAGAAACAGAAAGAGTATGATGAAATGGAAGAGGAAGAAACAGATGATGAAGAATCTGAGGAGGAAGAAGTTGTGCATTATGAGGGTGACACAGAGGTTGAGGAACCTTTTCAAATGGATGAAGATGACAAAGTTGTTTCACAGGATGTAGAAACTGTAATTGTACATGAAGAGAAGAAGAAGAAGAAACAGAAGCTTCCAGTTAGGAGAGGGCCTACAACAAGGTCACATTCAAGTGTAGTATCAGAGGAGGAACCTGATTTCAAACCTTCATCTGATGAAGAAGAGAAAGGATTGTTGAAGGAGGCTGATGATGATGGTTTTGAGCCATTGTCATTTGTGCTGCCAAAGAAAAGGAAAAGCAGGGCAAAGCAGAGGCCTCCTAGAAAATGGTACAATGAGAAAATGGATGCACCACATGAGCAATTATGTCTACACATGTGTTTCTTGGATCAACATCAATTCAGAGAGGCTTTGTTGAACCTACACATCACTCAAGAAAGAAACTTCAGATATCATAGGAACTCAGATCAAAGAATAATTGTAGAATGCAACCAAAAAAATTGCAACTTCTTTATGGTGGCAGCAGTTATAAAAGGTGAAACTACTTTTGTAATTAAGAAGATGAGAATTAAGCACACTTGCCCTACTAGTACAGAGACAACAAGGGTAAGTGCCAAGTGGCTTGCACAGAAGTATGAGTCACTATTCAGATCTGATCTAACAACTAGCATTCAGACTTTGATTGATGCTTGCATGGAGAAGTATGGTGTGGATGTGCCCAAGTCAATGGCATATATAGCAAAGAACATAGCTATTGATGCTGTGCTAGGAGACCACAAGAAGCAATACCCTAGGTTGAAAGACTATGCTCAGACAGTGATGGATACAAACCCTGGGAGTAGAGTAGTAGTCACTACTGTAACTCCAACACCCACTGAAAAAATCCCCCATCCAGGTCCAAGATTCCATGCTATGTTCTATTGCATCAATGGAGCAAGGGAGGGGTTTCTCAAGGGGTGCAGACCATTCATTGGTTAGTTTGTTCACCTTGTGCATTAGTTACATATTGTTTCATCTTGAAATGCATTTGAATGTTTTAAATATTGAATTTGCTTGCTCATTCAGGTGTTGATGGGTGCTTCATTAAGTTAACTACTGGTGCTCAACTACTTGCTGCCACTGGTAGAGATGGCAACAACAATATATACCCACTAGCATTTGGTATTGTTGGGCAAGAGGACACACCTAACTGGTGTTGGTTTCTACACCAACTTAAAATCTGCCTAGGAGGAGAAGAGGGACAGTTTGGTCCATATACAATAATGTCAGATAGACAAAAGGTATGTGCTTGCATCTTATGTCCTTGTTCCTATATGGTTGTTTTGTGCTAGATAGTAGCTTAGCTAGTTTAATTGTGTGTCCCAGGGCCTACTAAATGCAGTGAATGCTGTCTTTCCTAAGTGCAACCAAAGGTTCTGCCTTAGGCATATCTATGCAAACTTCCAAAATGCTGGGTTTAGGGGGGAAGATCTGAAGAAGTGTATGGATAATGCTGCCTATGCATATAGTGAACACAAATTTAACATTGCAATGAATGACCTTAGAGCTGAATGTCAGGAAGCTTGGGAGTGGCTTTGTCAAATACCCAAGAAAACATGGGCAAGGCATGCATTTGACACAAACTGCAAGACTGACCTTGTAGTTAACAATTTGTCTGAGGTGTTCAACAAGTATGTCCTAGATGTTAGGAAGAAACCAATTAGGACAATGTGTGATGGAATAAAGGATAAACAGATGATGAGGTGGCATAGGAATAGGGAGAGTGCAAAGACAGCTAGATGGGACATAACACCCCATTATAGTGAGAAGCTAGAGGTTGAGAAGGAGAGGGCCAAATATTGCAAACCAATTCAAGCTGGTGTGAACTTGTGGCAGGTTACAAGTGGGCAGCAAACCCATGCTGTTGACTTGCAAGTGCACACATGTGGGTGCAGAAAATGGGACCTCAGTGGCATCCCATGTAACCATGCCATCTCAGCAATCAACAAGGGCAAAAGAAAACCAGAGGATTATGTCAGCAAGTTCTTCAAGAAAGAATTTTATGTGGCAGCTTATGAACCAATGATCTATCCAGTTCCTGGTGAGCATGACTGGACAAAGACCCCTGGTCCAGACATTGACCCACCTGCATTTAAAGTGAAGAGAGGAAGAAAGAAAGAGAAGAGGATCAAGGGGAAATTTGAAGTTCCAAAGCCTAAGGACACATCAAGAATGGGGACTATAACATGTGGCAATTGTGGACTGCAAGGACATAGGTACACAAGCTGCCTCAAGCAGTTGAAGCCTGAGCTGGCTTTGAGGAAGAACAAACATGTGGTAATCCTCTTATAAGTGGTTTTCCTTCTTGTACATTCCATTTTTTTAAGTACTTACTCATTTTCCTTCTTGTTTATGCAAGCCTCTTGCAAGGAATTCCAATGGTGGTGGTGCTGCTACTACACCAGCAACAACAACCTCTCATGCAGCTCCTACAACAACACCAACAGCTGGGAGAGGAGCTGGGAGAGGAGCTGGAGGGTGGAGAGGTGCAGCTGCTGGGAGAGGTGCTGCAGCAGCTCAAGCTGCTGGAAGAGGTGCTGGGAGAGGTGCTGCACCAGGTGCTGCAAGAGGTGTTGGGAGAGGGAGAGGTGCATTCTCTGCCCCAAGACAATCTGGTCCCTCCACATCTACTGCTCCCTCCACATCTGTTGCTGGGAGAGGTGCTGGTGGTAGACATACTGGATGGGGGAGGTACTTCTATGCAAGTGGTAACTAGATACTTCATGTGGTGGTGTACAATGTCATCTTTGCTTTGGTGGTGTACTTTAAGAATCAATGCCATATATGGCTTTTGTTGATGTGGATGCAACTTATGAGTGAATGCCTGGAATGGACTATCTTGATATGCTGGAGTTATTGATTATGCAAGCTTGGATGGTTCTTTTTATGATTGATATGTTGTTATGATAAAAAATGGTTCTTTTTATTATTGATATGTTGTCTATGCTCAAAATGGTCCTTTTTATGTTGTCTATGTTTTGGTGGCTCGGGGTCGACGGAACCACCTAAAGCCATCAACTAGGGTCTAGGGTGTCTCGGGGTCGACGGAACCACCTAAAGCCATCATTTTGGGTTTTGGTGGCTCGGGGTCGACGGAACCACCTGAAGCCATCAACTAGGGTCTAGGGTGTCTCGGGGTCGACGGAACCACCTAAAGCCATCATTTTGGGTTTTGGTGGCTCGGGGTCGACGGAACCACCTAAAGCCATCAACTAGGGTCTAGGGTGGCTCGGGGTCGACGGAACCACCTAAAGCCATCAACTAGGGTCTAGGGTGTCTCGGGGTCGACGGAACCACCTAAAGCCATCAACTAGGGTCTAGGGTGGCTCGGGGTCGACAGAACCACCTAAAGCCATCAACTAGGGTCTAGGGTGTCTCGGGGTCGACGGAACCACCTAAAGCCATCATTTTGGGTTTTGGTGGCTCGGGGTCGACGGAACCACCTAAAGCCATCAACTAGGGTCTAGGGTGTCTCGGGGTCGACGGAACCACCTAAAACTATTCCTTTTGCAAATGCATTTAAGCATTTAAGCATCACTCTAACATATGTAACTATTCCTCAAATGCATTTAACCATCATTTTCAGTCTAACATAAGCAAATGATACTAACTGGAGTTCAACACATTATAGGAATACACAACCATTGTTCACATTACATAGTGGAGTTCAAATGCACAATCCATCCTTTTCTCACAAAAGGATGAATAGCATATTAGTAGGTACATAAACAGCCAGAGTTCACAATTAGTTCTAGAACCATACATTACACTACCATAATTCTAAGTTACTAGGCCATTGCACAGCCATCCTTCCCAAAAGGTCTGCAATGCCCACTAATCTTAATTCATCTTGTTCAGTTCTCCAAGATGGCCTGGATCCCCTTGATCTTCTCCTTCAGCTTCTCCTCTGCCTTCATGAGCTCAGTAATCTTAAACTCTTGCATCTGCTTCTCTTCTTTATGGTTTTCCTTAAGCTTCAGCAGATCAGCAACCTGGAACTTCAACTCTAGCTTCTCTTGGGTGAGCTTCTCCTCAAACTTTGTGAACTCTGCATTCTTCAGCTCCAAATTCTCTTGAGCCTCAATCCTCAATTGCTTCTCTTTCATATTCTTCAACTTGAGGTTTTGGATGGCAGTTGCTTGAGCACTTGTCAGGTTGCACAGGATTTCAAACTTCTGTTGAAGCTTCTCTAGAGCTGCATCTTTCTTTGCCATTTTTGCATTCATACCAGCCACCAATTCAGCTCTGCATTGGTGCTGATATGTGACAGCTGACTGCAGATAACTGAAATCCACAACCCTATCCTGCTGAAAGTCCACAAGTTGATGCACATCTTTCACTAACTTGTCATATTGTGCATCCAGCTTCTTATTTTCTTCTGTCAAATGGTGAATAGTTAAAGAACTTTGAAGATTATCATCCACCCTAGCAGACTTGCTCTCTTCAACCATTGACCAAAGCTTCAGCAATGCATTCTCCATTGTTGGGGGCCACTGCTCATCAACCCACTGAACAAACCCACAATTCTGACCTTCCTGGAAAAATAACAAGGCAAAATTTAGTACAATACAACTACTAATAGTAGTAAGCAACAGTTAGTTCATGCCAGTAGCTAATGTTGGTACTGACCAACACTGAATTTGCACATCCATGTGCTAAGCAAGAGGGTGATCAGTATATAATTAGCAGAGTAACACTACATTCAACTTTGCATAATAACCAACTTACAATTGGCCATTAATATAATGGAATCCTACATTAGCCTAGCTAAATACACTACATTAGCCTGCAGGAACAAACTAGCTAATGACAGTACCTACTATCAGCAGTAAGCAACAGTTACTTATTAAGAGTCACACATCAGCTAATGGCTAATGTGAGTACTAAGCAACATTGCATACAACAGAGCATTCATGTGCACACAACAGAGCATGCTTGAGCCTATATTTAGCCTAAATGCACTCTACTGACCATAATATTCACCATTCCTACAATGAGCACTACAGTATGACATATATGACTAACAAAATTACCAATCACATAACTGAATAACAATTGGCAAACAAGACTATGTGACTTCCAATGAACATATCCTGTGCATAATCAATAAGGCAAGAAAATTACCGGCTCTGCACATGCTAAGAACCTTCTCCCAGTCATTGTTCCTTCAAATGCAACAAGCCTCTCTGATGGCTTCCCATGCTTCTCGCACAGCACTATCAGATCTAGCTCAAGACCATTGTAATCCGGGTCCTGAAGAGAGAAAGGCACCTGCCCAAGCAAAATCCAAGTTAGCATCATGTGCAGAGGACGAGGACAAAGCAAATCAAACGAAATCCTCACAGCAAAGACCACCTAGACAGAAAAATCCCAAAATTTTCCTAAACCTAGCCCTAACCCTAGCTCCAATGGAGTAACTGACCTGATTGAGCCCATCGGTGGAGGTTTCGGAGTGCATGTACGGGAGGCTTGAGTTCTCGTCGCTGCTCTCGTCTTCAAAAACCATGGCTGCGGCAGCGTCGTGTGGCGTCCGGCGGGGGCGGGCGCAGCCGGCGGCGAGGCAGAGAGAAGGAAGAAGAAAGCAGAGCAGAGCGGGGGGAGTGAGCGGGGGTGTGGCTCGACCGCACCAGCCGCGCCCTAAACGGGAGCCGGCCTCGTCCCAGTCAGCGCGCGGGCACGCGCGCACTGGCAAGCGTGTCGCCTGACGGGCGGGCCCAACCGGTCAGCTTTTCTGTCAATACGTATAAAACACACTTTTAGTCTTTTTTGCAACGGCTCGCCCCAATCTTGATACTGACATGTAAAAATTACCAATCTTGATACCAATCTGCTTTCAATGCCCCAATTATGATACTTCTGTGCAATTTACTCCAACTGGTGTCCTCCACGTCTCGTCTCCGCAGGCATCCGAAACTCAACGGAAACCCGGAACCCAAGCCCGAAAAGGACCCAATCCAATCCACCGTAACCCAGCTCCGTCGTTGCTTCCTCGTTCGATTTCTTCTCCGCCTCGCGCACCGACGCCGACGCCCTGCCTCTCCCCTCGCTCGTCCACGGTGGTCGGAGCCTCTAGGTACCCTCTCTCTCTCTCTCTCTCTCTCTCTCTCTCTCTCTCTCTCTCTCTCTCTCTCTCTCTGCCCGTTGTGCTGTCTCGCTTAGGCAGGTATTCCTCTCTCGCGCCGTCGCGCGGGGTTACCTCTCCACTCGGGGGCTCCACGCCGGCCGGGGAGAGGTCCCAGGCGAAGCCGCTGTGTCGCCGGCCGTTTGTCGGACTTGGGTTGGCGCTAGAGACCGATTTCGCGGGCTACTCCGCGGCGGCCCGGGGGATTTCTTAGGGCTGCTCCGCTCCAGCGGGGGTTCAGGGGGGCCATGAAAAAGCTCGATCCTTTGCCGCGAGGCGCTGAAATTAGGCACCCATAATACTGGGTTACATAGCTAGAAATAGCTTTCGAAATTTCGCGCATTTCATCCCAAGGGAGGGAGGGATGCCACCGTGGGTTTTAATTTTTTTTTCACAACGCATAGCAACCGTGACAGCATACATACTCTGCCGACCGTTGTGCTGCGCTTTGGAATTCAGTTAGTTAGGGGGGGGGGGGGGGGGGGGGGTCTTGCTAGTAGTTTCATTAACTACAAATCGCAATCGCAGTAAGAAGTGCCTTTGAATGACTATTGCAGTGTCATACAACCCACAAAGAGAATATTCCTAGCAGTGCTTTCTTGCTTGTTTTTCCTGATAGAATTCAGTTCATGCTTGCCATCTATTTTGAGGTCCTGAGGGAACCAAACACCTGATGCAGGTGTTAAACCGGGATATTCCGAAAAAGGGCACCTGCACAATCTGGTGTCATCATGACATCGCAGGTATCCCCGTCACAGGGCACAGGTGGCAGCGACGTTGAGGACGAGGATGTTGAGCTGTTCTCGGTTAATTGGAACCAGGACCATAGTTGCTTCAGTGCTGCCACAGCCAATGGCCTCAGGATGTTTAGTTGCAAACCATTCAAGGAGCAATTAAGGAGGATTCAGGAGGACGGAGGGTTTCGAATTGTCGAGATGCTGTTCCGCACCAACATATTTGGCCTTGTGGGCCAGGGAGCCGACAAGCAGTATCAACAAAACAAACTCACCATCTGGGATGATTGCCATAACCTTCTCATTGGTGACTTCTCATTCAAGTCCAACATCCGAGCTGTCAAATTGTCTAAGGACTATTTTGTGGTTGCTCTCGAGCACGAGATATATGTTTACAGTTTTAAGACTCTGAAGCTCATCCATCTGATTGATACCACATCCAACCCGAAAGGATTGTGCTGCCTCTCGCATCATGCAGACATTTCAGTGATGGCCTGCCCTGGGACGCGCCAAGGAATTGTTCGGGTTGAGCATTTTGGGTCGAAGGAGACCAAGTTCATCACTGCTCATGACTCCAACATTTCATGCATGACACTCACCGTGGATGGGCTCCTCTTAGCAACAGCCAGTGTTAGGGGTACTTTGATCAGAATATTCAACACGATGGACGGCGCTTGTCTGCAGGAGGTGAGGCGGCGGAATACTCTTCTTTTTTCCGTTAGTTTCTCTTAGTGCTTCATCTATGTAGGATGAAATCTTTGTTCAGTATCATCTTTTTGAGTTCTCTTGAATTGTGACTTGCGTTTTGTGCATAATCTATTTACTTTATATGTTTCAGCAATGGGAAGTTAATGATTTTTCTTGTCTTAATATTTAGGTGCGCAGAGGAGTGGACAAAGCTGAGATATATAGCATTGCACTATCACCAAACCTGCAGTGGTTGGCAGTGTCTAGTGACAAAGGCACAATGCATATTTTCAGTTTGAGAGCGAGGCCTAGAGGGAAAGATGCAAGTAATGGGAAATCTGCAATTGCTGGTCGACAAATGGATCGTAGTTACTCATCTGGTTCTGTTGGGTCCAATGTGAGCTCATCATTATCTTTCATGAAAGGTGAGAGGATACTCTGCTTCTTCTAGTGAACCTTTCTAGTTGATTTGATTTCAATCTTCTGGAGTATTAGATTCTCTCAAAATTTAAACCACTTTGAAAATACGCATTATTACTTTTTCAATTGATCATTTTCACTAGCCTTTTGTGAATATATATAAATTTGCACTTTCAGTATTCTTTCAAGACTGGGATCATGCATTTATTTACCTCATAGCAAAGTCGATCTGTCTTTTGGTGCTAACTTAGCATGATCCTAGATTCTAATTGGTAAAGTGGCACATCTGTTTTCATTTGCTAAGATCTCGATGCCATCAAAATGTTGTGCCAATTGGTAAAACTATTATTTGAGTCTTGCTGGTCACTATATGTGATAATATAAGGATAGGCACAGTACTTCCTGCAATTTTCTATTCCGTTCTGTTCTTAGCTCACCAGATTCTTGAACAGTGCTCTCCTTGTTTCATTTCAATCAAAATGGAGCCTAGCAGTTTGCTTGTGTTCTTGTAATATGTTGTGTTAGCTGTGTATTCCCATTTGTTTGGACTGGTAATGGCATCCATAGACGTCAATATTTCCGATTTAAGATATGGATAATGACAAATAAGCATAGCAAAGGCACGCCATGCTATTTCAACGTCCGAGGCTTAGGTGGAGTCCATCGTGTCCTGCATTTGTTGTCGTACCCAACATGATCTGGCAGGCATCCATTTGTGTTATATTTGGTACATTACTGTACAAATGAATTCCTTTTGTTTAACTGATATTTGTACGTTGGCCTTGAAGTAGCAGGGAACAATCGCATGGCATGTACATCTGCATGATAGCTTGTGAAAGAGAAAATCAGCATTGAAATTGAGAATATTTTGCTCTCTCCCATCTTATCTTGAGTATATTCAACTTATGCACATTGAATTTTTCCAGGGATTCTCCCCAAATATTTCAGTTCGGAATGGTCATTTGCTCAGTTCCGTTTACCCGAAGTCACACGCTATATTACAGCATTTGGAGATCAAACCACTGTGATGATGATCGGTCTGGATGGCAGGTACTCTGTTTTTTCACAAAAATTGTTCAACGAAGTACAAGAAAACTAGCATTTTCACGAACACTGGTAACCAAATGAGATTCGTTCCATGCCTCTTTTTCTATTAGTGGCATTGCTTATTTCTAAAAAGACATGATTACAAGGAAAAAAGAAGCTAAGAGCTATATAGTTTCTACCAATTTGATGCCACCTTGATGTTTTCTTCTAATACAAAATGATGCCCGTGAAGTCGTTCTACTTGGACATTCATGATCATAAATTGACATAGCACCGTGTAGTTTAGATTTTTTCGAAAAGGAGGACAGCCCCCTTTTTGGGAAAAAATCTAACTGCACACTGCATCTCATTTAGGTTAGCTGGTGGGTAAATAATTTCCGCAACGGCATAAGTGGTCACGATAGATGGGCCTTGATGACTTATTCTTCGTTAGCTAATGCATTATCTTGTACTTGCATATGCTGGGATTTGATTTTCACTAATTGCATCGGTCTTTTTTTGTGTGTGGCATGTTTAGTTTCTATAGGTGCAACTTTGACCCTGTAAATGGCGGGAAGATGGTGCTGGATGAATTCATCCGGTTTATGAAACCCAGCATGTCCCGTTCCAGGACTCCGAACACCTGAGCAGCTGAGTTTCATGGCCATGGCGGTCATGTCATTCTCTAAGTACATGTACATATAAGATTTCACCAAGTCCACCATGTATATAGTCGCGGGTTAAGGAGAAGTGGGTATTCAGTGCCATCTTTTTCCTTCAAGGTTAGTCCCATGTGTGTTTTTGTTGACAAATCTTTGGCGTCGCATTGCCGATGATGATCAAATCCTTTTGGTTTGGGGAAACCATAGTCCATTTCGTGCTACACATCAGCCGAGCAGCATTGCAACTTTGTCACGTTCTTCAAGATGATGGTCAGACTGTTGATTTGCCTCAGATTTGTTGTAATCGGTTATCTTCTGAACCTCAGCATTGGTTTCTCTTGTGCTGATATCCAAAGCATCAGTTCTAGTTGTTTTCACGACATTTGCTGAGATTTTAATGCAAAAGCCTGATTTTTAGTTGACATGAAATATAAGCATAGAAGCGACCATCTTTTTATACCCTCAAGGACGTGTCAATCTGCAACATATATAAAGTACCTAAGTACATCCCAAAGGCGGACCCTCAAATCCCCAGATCATTCTAGTTTTTTCTTGCTCTGGAAAGCAGATCAGACTAGTCAACAAGAGCATTTCTGGCACTCACGAAGCATGATGTTGTGAGCCAGAAACGTTTGTTTCATGGTGAAGTGGTTACGAAACTAGTACTCCTTTCAATTCACGCGGCCTCTACAGAATGTCCATTTTACATTGTATAATAGAGGCTGCACCAATTAATTTGAATAGAAGGGAGTAACATGTTTTTTTAGGAATTCATGTAAATCAAGCCTTATTTTGACTATTTAATGTAGCAAATAACTTGTAATCTTCATGGTTGATGTTATAAAAAAAATCCGAAGGATGCTGTTTGTTTCAATTTTGGTTTGATTGTTCTGTTGGAAATATGAGCAATTTACCGAATGATTTTATTAACAGAAATACTAGATAAAGCATGACTAGTATAGCAGTGATAAAACAAGCCATGCGATTTGACAAAGAGAAGGAAAATAATATCTGCATATATGAGCTAGAACCGATCATCTCTAGAGCAGACAGTAGATCAAGATGCATATATAAAGTAGAGCCTAACATGTCTAGGGCAAACACTAGAACAAGGAACTGTTGCAAGACTTCTAACAGGAAAAATAAGAACACATACGAGACAACAGCAGGAGCAGAGGCACTGGACTTGGGGTCGGTGTCCTCCATGTCGCCGAGGAGGTTGTCGACGTCGGGGAAGAAGTCGTCGGGGAAGTAGTCGTCGGAGTCCGGGGCGTCCGTGACGAAGAAGTCAGTAGTCGCGCGAAGCGCTCCCCAAAAACCTTATCACTCTTCTCCCTTACAGGACTCAAAAGGTGCGGTTCCGGAGGCCTACTGTCCCGACCTACGGTGCATGCCGCAAGCCGGGATGGGGAAGAACGTAGCAGCAGCGCAGTGCTCAGGAACTTGTGGCCAGAGGAAGAGGACCTTCTGATGTGTCTCTCTAGAGAGGAGCGACCTCTCTTAGGAACGCGAATAGGCTGCGACAGGAGGTGAAGCAACGGAGGGAAACGAAGTGAACAGGTAGCACGTTTCAGCTCCCGTGTGACCGTTCGTATACCCGTCGTGCATGGCAAAAATATAGACATCGGCTCGGCTCATTCCTGCAGCGCGACGCGGCGCGGCAAGGCGTGGCGTGGCGTGGCGAGGCGGGCGGCGGAGGAGGAGCGCGCGTGGATGTCCCTCTTATTCTCATGCTCATACATGTGGGGAAAGAACCTCCCTTATAAAGAGGTGCAACTCCCTCTAAACTAGCAATGTGGGACTAAACTTTAGTTCCACCTCTTGCCTTGCACGAATGGGCTGAGTGGGCCTCTAGGATTTATTAGGAATTTCTGAAACTGCTATTGGGCTGGCCCATAATAGACAAAATTCCAGCCACCCCCACCAGATCCCTGAGGCACACAAAATTTGCCTTTGGTTACAAAACACTGTTTTATATACCGGTACTACAGTGGAGACTGTTAAGTTGAACTTCCACCTAGAACTCTATGCTACACTAGTAAGCAACTTGGACAGTGGACTGGGCCTTGAACTACAAGTTTTCTGCGAATCTAGCTTCACATAAAGCCTTGACCGATACGTGGCTACCGTGGGTCTTCCCCGCGGGTGGAGCTTATGCGTCATACTCCGAGACCTTTCATGAGTTTACTAGAGAGAACCCTACTCTCATAGATTGCGACGTTTAACAATCAGACTCATATATGTGCATTCTTCAAAAGATGTTCTGCAGGACAACATCTCTGCTTCAAAGAGCCACTTAGAACACATTAAGATATACATCAACCTGCCATGCAGATTAGGAAAGTATTGCATCTTCATGGAGTGGTATTTTTAACGGTAAGGGTACTCTCCTCCCAGTTGACCAACAGCTTGTCTTCCACATCTAGTTCACGGGATCTCCGATCACAAAGAATAGGTTACCACTGTGAACAACTCATATTGTGGGTCTCGTACCCATCTTCCTCAGTGCATTATCTATCACATTACGTGATAGACCCTTAGTGAAAGGATCTGCCAGATTTTTAGACGTTTGGATATAATCCAATGAAATAACTCCAGAGTTTCTCATTTTTCTGACAGACTTTAACCTTCTCTGAACGTGTCTTGATGACTTCATGTTATCCTTTGAGTTGTTCACTTTTGTGATCACAGTTTGATTGTCACAGTTCATAAGGATACCCGATACAGGTTTCTCAACAACCGGCAAGTCATTCAAGAGCCGACGAAGCCAATCTGCTTCGACCGTAGCTGTATCTAGTGTTGTGAGTTCTGCTTCCATTGTTGACCTTGTTAAGATGGTCTGCTTGCAAGACTTCCAAGAAACAGCGCCACCTCTATGAGTGAATACATATCTGCTCTTGGCCTTTATCTCATCAGCATCTGAGATCCAGTTTGAGTCACTATACCCTTCAAGCACCTTTGGGTGCCCAGTGTAGTGAATTCCATAATTCGCAGTGCCTTTCAAATAACGCAAAACTCTCTCTAGAGCTTTCCAGTGCACATCTCCTGGTTTTGAGACAATCCGGCTCAGTTTGCTGACAGCAAAAGAGATGTCAGGTCTTGTAGCACTGGCTAAGTACATAAGCGAGCCAATAATCTGAGAATATTTCAATTGGTCTCTAGCAATTCTTTGATTCTTTCGAAGCAACACACTAGCATCATATGGTGTTGGAGAGGGCTTGCAGTCACTGTAGCCAAAGCGACTCAAGATCCTTTCCACATAGTGAGATTGAAGCAATGTAATCCCACCATCATCGTCTCTCAACAACTTGATGTTCAGAATGACATCAACCACTCCTAAATCCTTCATCTCAAAATAGCGAGATAGGAAATCCTTGACCTCCTTAATAACATTCAGATTTGTTTTGAAAATCAGTATGTCATCAACATACAGGCAAAGCATAACTCCCTCGCCCCCACCATGGAGATAGTACACACATTTGTCAGCTTCGTTCACAACAAAGCCTGCAGCTGTTAAAGTTCTTTCGAACTTCTCATGCCACTGTTTGGGTGCTTGCTTGAGTCCATACAAAGACTTCAGCCACTTGCACACTTTCCCTTCCTGACCATCTATTACAAACCCATCTGGTTGTTCCATATAAATTTCCTCGTCCAACTCTCCATTTAGGAAAGCAGTCTTAACATCCATTTGATGAACGAGAAGACCATGTGAGGCAGCTAGTGAAAGTAGAACTCGAATAGTGGTCAGTCGAGCCACAGGTGAGTAAGTATCAAAGAAGTCTTCACCTTCCTTTTGGGTATAACCCTTAGCCACGAGCCGAGCCTTGTATTTTTCAATAGTACCATCAGGCCTAAGCTTCTTCTTGAATACCCATTTGCATCCTATAGGTTTGCACCCATAAGGACGATCAGTTATCTCCCAAGTTTCATTCGCCAAGATGGAATCCATCTCGCTACGAACTGCTTCCTTCCAGTAGTCAGCATCTTCAGATGCATAGGCCTCTAAAATAGAACTGGGAGTGTCATCTATGAGATACACAAGAAAATCATCACCAAAGGACTTTGCAGTCCTCTGTCTCTTGCTCCTGGTAGGAGCTTCATTGTTTTCCTCCACATGACTTTCAAAGTGTTCCATCGAAATGGCAGGTTCAGTAATTGTAACGGGTTCCTGATTCAATGAACTAGGCATCTCCTGATTAGATGAGGTAGCCATATCCTTCATGGGAAAGATATCTTCAAAGAAAGTCACATCATTTGACTCCATGATCGTACCGACATGCATGTCAGGTACCTCAGATTTTACAACCAAGAATCTATAACCAATGCTATGAAAAGCATATCCCAGGAAAACACAGTCCACAGTTTTTGGTCCCAGCTTTCGCTTCTTTGGAATTGGCACATTGACTTTCGCCAAACAACCCCATGTTCGTAGATAAGAGAGCTTTAACCTTTTCTTCTCCCATTCCTTGAATGGAGTTATCTCTTTTTTCTTTGTGGGAACTCGGTTTAGGACATGACATGCAGTCAATATGGCCTCCCCCCACCATGCCTTGGAGAGACCCGATGTGTCTAACATGGCGTTAACCAAATCAGTTAGAGTACGGTTCTTTCTTTCGGCCACCCCCATTTGACTGAGGTGAATAGAGAGGCGTCCTCTCATGGATTATACCATGTTTCGCACAAAAAGCATCAAATTCATTGGAGAAATACTCTCCACCACAGTCGGACCTAAGCCTCTTGATTTTTCGATCAAGTTGGTTTTTCACTTCAGCTCTATAGATCTTGAAGTAGTTCAAAGCCTCATCCTTAGATTTCAGAAGATACACATGGCAGTATCTAGTGGAGTCATCAATCAATGTCATAAAATACTTCTTTCCACCTTTTGTCAAAACACCGTTCATTTCACATAGATCTGAATGTATGAGTTCTAGTGGTGCAAGATTTCTCGTTTCCGCAGTCACATGAGACTTACGAGGTTGCTTAGCTTGTACACACACTTGACACTTGGATCCCTTGACGGTGGTGAAACTAGGGATTAAGTTCAACTTTGCTAGTCGCGACATGCAACCAAAGTTAACATGACAAAGACGTGAATGCCACACATTTGATTCACTATTGTTGCAAATATGATTAACAACTTTATTGCAAACGTCTGATAAGGATAAACGAAACAGGCCTCCTGACTCATAGCCTTTACCAACAAAAGTTCCATACTTGAATATTACAAATTTATTCGACTCAAAGACAAGCTTGTAGCCATCTCTACACAGAAGAGATCCACTAACAAGATTTTTATTGATGGAGGGGACATAATGCACGTTCTTCAGCCGCATGATCTTCTCCGAAGTAAACTTCAGATCAACCATGCCAACACCACAAACAGAAGCACTTGAACCGTTGCCCATCAGCACGGTGGAAGTCCCTGCGGTCTGATAAGATGGAAATATGGAAATATCACCGCATACATGCACATTAGCACCCGTGTCAATCAACCAATCAGGAGAATGACATGCTGAAAGAATAGTGGGAAATATACCATACCCAACATCCTTCATGTCAGTGTCTCCAATGACAACATTAGCGGTCTTGCCGCCTTTCCTAGGATGATGCTTGTCATAGCGATTAGGGCAACTAGGAGCCCAATGATCAGGATCCCCACACACATGACAAACATCTTTCTGCTTGTCATTCTTCTTCTTGAAGTTCGTGTGCTGCATAGCCTTGTTCTTCCCATCAAACTTTGCTTTACCATCAAACTTCCCCTCGTTTTTGAACTTGTGGGGCTGGAAGTTCTTCTTCTGTACCAGATTGGCACTAGAACCTCCCTTAATACCTCGAGCACGGTTGTCCTTTGCTCTCGCCTTTTCTTCCACATCAAGAGTACCAATGAGATCTGGAACGGAAAACTCCTGCCTCTTATGCTTCAGTAAAGTAGCAAAGTTCCTCCACGTGGGAGGAAACTTAGTGATGATACCTCCGGCAATGAACTTGTCCGGTAGGATACAATTGAAGTGCTCAAGTTCTCTAGCAAATGAATGTATCTCATGAGCTTGCTCAACCACGGAGCGCTCTTCAGTCATCCTGTAGTCATAGAATTGCTCCATGATGTACAACTCAGTGCCAGCATTCGAGACCCCAAACTTGGCCTCGAGTACGTCCCACATATCTTTTCCATTTGACGCATAAGCATCAACTATGTTCTCACCAAGAACACTCAAGAGAGCAGCCTTAAACAAGGTATCCATTTTCTGAAAAGCTTGTGCCTATTGAGCATCTTGCTCTCCTTCAGGTTTGCCAAGAGTGGCGTCATAGCAACTCATGGTTTGAAACCATAAGACTACTCTCACGCGCCACCTCTTATAGTGGATACCCTCAAACATAGGAGGTCTCATGGAAGCAGGAAAACCACTCGGGGTAAATTGCCTATAATAAGGTTTTTGGATTGTTGGAAATATGAGCAATTTACCGAATGATTTTATTAACAGAAATACTAGATAAAGCATGACTAGTATAGTAGTGATAAAACAAGCCATACAATTTGACAAAGAGAAGGAAAATAATATCTGCATATATGAGCTAGAACCGATCATCTCTAGAGCAGACAGTAGATCAAGATGCATATATAAAGTAGAGCCTAACATGTCTATGGCAAACACCAGAACAAGGAACTGTTGCAGGACTTCTAACAGGAAAAATAAGAACACGTACGGGACAACAGCAGGAGCAGAGGCACTGGACTTGGGGTCGGTGTCCTCCATGTCACCGAGGAGGTTGTCGACGTCGGGGAAGAAGTCGTCGTCGGGGAAGTAGTCGTCGGAGTCCGGGGCATCCATGACGAAGAAGTCAGTAGTCGCGCGAAGCGCTCCCCAAAAACCTTATCACCCTTCTCCCGTACAGGACTCAAAAGGTGCGGTTCCGGAGGCCTACTGTCCCGACCTGTGGTGCATGCCGCAAGCCGGGATGGGGAAGAACGTAGCAGCAGTGCAGTGCTCGGGAACTTGTGGCGAGAGGAAGAGGACCTTCTGATGTGTCTCTCTGGAGAGGAGCGACCTCTCTTATATAGGCACAGGAGAGGGACGCGAATAGGCCGCGACAGGAGGTGAAGCAACGGAGGGAGACGAAGTGAACAGGCAGCACGCGAAGAGGTGCACCGTTCGTATTCATTCTCCACTGTAGCAAAACGTTTCAGCTACTGTGTGACTGTTCGTATACCCGTCGTGCATGGAAAAATATAGACATCGGCTCGGCTCATTCCCGCAACCCGCAACCCGCGGCGCGTCATGATGAGGCGAGGCGGGCGGCGGAGGAGGAGCGCGCGTGGATGTCCCTCTTGTTCTCATGCTCATACATGTGGGGAAAGAACCTCCCTTATAAAGAGGTCCAACTCCCTCTAAACTAGCAATGTGGGAATAAACTTTAGTTCCACCTCTTACCTTGCATGAATGGGCTGAGTGGGCCTCTAGGATTTATTAGGAATTTCTGAAACTGCTATTGGGCTGGCCCATAATAGAAAAAATTCCAGCATGTTCTAGTGTAAAGAGATCTTGTGCCCACAAGACGAGAAGTTCTAGAAAAACAAGATGAGAAATTTTTATTTTGCGAGAAACTTCCAATCTATTCATGTTCAATCATGGCAGTACAATGGAGCGAGCCCAAAACGCGCCGCTGTCATCACCCCTCCATCACTAGAGCCGAGCAAACCTTGTTGTAGTAGATAGTCGAGAAGTCATCGTGCTAAGCCCCATAGGACCAGCGCACCAGAACAGCAACCATCACCGATGAAGAAAGTCGTAGATCAAAAGAATCAAACTTGTAAACACCTAAACGAAGATGAACAAAAATCGTATCCAAACAGATCCACCGAAGACAAGCCCGATCGAATCCCATGAGATCCGACAGAGACACACCTCCACACGATCTCCGATGATGCTAGACGGGCCATTGGGACGGGGATAGAACATGGGAGACATTACTCCTACTAAGGGACATCGTCGCTGGCACACAACACCAACCAAGACGCTAAACCTAACAAAAACAAGGTCCCAAACACCAGCAGAGGGCCGAGATCCTACGCACCTTCATGATTAAGAGGCCATCAAAGATGGGCACCTTCATGACTAAGAGGCCATCAAAGATGGGGCAGACTGGCGGCAGCGCCGACGGGAGAAGGGGCTTTTCTTGTGGGAGAGGAAAAAAGAAGGGACTTTTCTTGTCGGAGAGGAAATAAATTGTAGGGTACCAGGGAAAGGGGCGAGTTTGGTTGCCTGCATCGAGCCCAACCAGGCCCGCTGTAGCGACCAGACCTCAAACAGTTTGATCTCTGTGCATCAGTGTCATCCCTGCATCGGAAATGCTGACAGGCACAGTACTTGAAGGATTTATAACAGAGTAAACATAGAAGTGTCATCCACGTCTACTAGCATAGCATGGTAATATAAGCAAACATAGAAGTAACTCCCAAAGGTTTGATAATAACAGGTAATAGGTTCTACCTCATCTACTTTCCAAAACCCACATGTTAATCAGATCCTAATCATGCAATTGTTTGAGGATTGATCTAATGCAATAAAATTGGGTAATAAAGAGGTATGATCCGTGAAACCTAGAGATTCGAAGTAGCAAGCGGCGCACTCCGGGTACTCTATCGCAAACAAACAAGCATACAATAAGCACTCATATAATGCACAGGTAAAACTCAAATAAGAGATCTAACCAGAAAGTTCAACTTAAGAACTCCGGTTTGCAAAAAGAATCAAATCAAACGAAGCAACGAAACTCAAACGGCGAAAGAAACAAGCTTCGTTTACTAATCTGGACCTAAGTCAAATTTTACAGTACCAAAAACTTGTTTGAGTTGGTTAAACGGAAAGAGGGTTTCGAGACGAAACTCTACGCGCTTGAATCGCCTGATTCCAACAAACGAGTGAAAAGCTATACTAAAACGAAAAACAGATCGGAAATCGTGATCAGAAATAATCACGGAAAATCCGAGAAAAAGAAAAACGGACGAACAGGCTAACGAACGAACGTTCGCTGTCTGCGAAAAAAAAAACGAAAACCATTTGTTAAAACGAATGTACGAACGAACGTCCGCTAGCTAAACTAAACCGAAAAATAAATAGATCTAGGGTTTTTATTTAACAAAATCGAACGAAAAACCGGCGGAAAAACCGAACAGTTTTCTGAGGAAAACCGCCGGCGGCGGGGCGGCGGCTACCTCCGGCGAGGGGGCGGCGGATGGGGCAGCGGCGGTCCGGCGACGAGGCGGCGGGGTCCGGCGGTCGGCGGCGTCGGGCGGGGCGGCGGGGTTCGGCGGCGACGACGGTCGGCGGCGGCGACGCGGGCGACGGCGGCGGCGGCTGCTCGTAGTGGTGGCGGCGGCGGTGGGGGGGCTTGGGTTTCGACGCGGGGTGGCTGGCTGACGGGCTCGGGGCGGCGCCTTATAAAGGCCCGGCCAGACGGAGCCCTGGCCGAACACGGCCCAAAGTCGGTTCGCGTTTTTTTAAATACTTTCACGCAGAAAAACAAATAAAAGAAATACAAAACGGACTCCAAAAATCCTGAAAGAAAATTCCCTGGCTTCTAAAATCAATCCGGACAAGATGAACATTTATTTGGGGCCTAATGCAATTTTGAAAAACGCATATTTTCCTAAATTCAAATAAAATAGCCAAAAACTCCAAAATAAATCTTATTTGATTTTTATTATCAAATCCTCAATATTTCTTTATTTTGGGGAAGTCATTTTATTTCCTCTCTCATATTTTTGTAATAGAAATAATTGAAGAAAAGATAAATAAAATCAAATGATCCTATTTTCAAAATTTGAGAAAACTCAAATATGAAAATAACGAAATCCCCAACTCTCTCCTGGGTCCTTGAGTTGCGTAGAATTTCTAGGATCGAGCAAAAATGCAATAAATATGATATGCAATGATGATCTAATGTATAACATTCCAAATTGAAAATTTGGGATGTTACAAACCTACCCCCCTTAAGTTGAATCTCGCCCTTGAGATTCGGGGTGGCTAGAAAATAGGTGAGGGTGGTCCTTCAGTAGATCTTCCTCTCGCTCCCAGGTGGCTTCGTCCTCGGTATGGTGGCTCCACTGAACTTTGCAAAACTTGATAACCTTGCTGCTGGTGACTCGGCTGGCATAATGTCCAGTCTTCTGGCATTTGTAACAGGTGATGTGGCTCAGATCCCTCTTGGCTGGTGTTGATGGGTTGGTGTGGTTCCGTCTGTTGCTTCCTCCATTCCTGTTACCATTCTTGGGGCCACTATGGTTGTGCGAACTACCTCCTCCATGGGTATGCTGAAAATGTCCTCCCGAGTTCGGGGTAAAACGAGGCTTCTGCTGAGCTCCAGAATTATACTTCCCTTGTCCATACTTCCTCTTGTGGCTGTCAATCTGCTGCTGCTTGCCTTCAATCATAAGAGCTCTATCTACCAACTCCTGGTAGTTGTTAAAGGTTGCTACCATCAACTGCATGCTCAGCTCATCATTCAGTCCTTCCAGAAACTTCTCCTGCTTAGCTGCATCCGTAGCAACGTCATCTGGGGCATAACGTGCTAACTTACTAAAGTCATCCACATACTGGCCAATAGTACGTCCTCCCTGGCGTAGGTTGCGAAACTCACGCTTCTTCATGGCCATTGCTCCTGCTGAAACATGGGCAGTACGGAAAGCCTGCTGAAACTGATCCCATGTGACAGTGTCGATAGGATAAGTGGCTGTGAAATTCTCCCACCATGATGTTGCGGGTCCATCAAGCTGATGTGCGGCAAAATGCACCTTCTCTGCATCTGTGCATCCTGTAGTGGTCAACTCCCTTCCCATCTTGCGGAGCCAATCATCTGCAACTATCGACTCGGTGCTACTAGAGAACACCGGCGGATTCAGCCTCAAGAAACGGGCTAAGTGATCAATAGGTGGTGGTGGTGGGTTGTTGTTGTTGTTGTTCCCCTGATTCTGATTCTGGACTAGCATATGCATCAATGCATTCTGCTGCTGGATCAACTGGGTGAGCTCCGGTGGGAAAGCAAATCCATTGTCACATCTCGGAGACATCTGAGGGCTTAGAAAAGACGAGAATATAGAATAGAATGAGGTCTAGAGAGAAAAACACTACCCATATGCACATGAGACAAAAGCAAACAATATCACTTCAATCAATTCAAACAAGGCATACAACGGTCTAACTATCGTTACAAAAGTGCTCGGACTATACTATATACATGGGGGAATACTACTACTGTCATGGTGGTCGACTAGAAAAACTTCTCGGTCAAAGACTCCATGATATCTACTCCAGCTTCATCAACAAAGTCATCATCACTATCGTCTGGGTCCGAGTCGGTGTCGTCAATGATGATGTAGTTCTCCAGGCAAGTGCAATCATCGTCTTCTCCTCCAGTCGCGGGAAATCCCATGAATACTTTTAGCTTCTTCCTCAGATCATCATTCTTCTCCACGAGTGTCGTCATTTCCTCCTCATATCCATCGCGCGTAGACTTGAGTTCTTCCTCCAGCTCCGTGATCTTGGTCAATGCCTTCTTTAGATCTATCATGCCTGCGCACATCTGGTTCTCCTGGCGACGTATCTGTTGGTTTAACTCCTGGATGAAAGCTGCAATTGATCTATCCTTCCTGGTGCTGATCATCTCCCATTGCTCATATCGGCACCCACAAATCTGATAGATAGTATCCTTGAGATCCTTGTGGTAAACTTCTCCAATGCGTACCATGGTGATGTGAGCTGCCATGCTCTTTCCTAGACTCCAGGTTGGTGTATCAAAGGAAAACTCTATGGGCTCAGTGACTGGCATGAACGTTCTTCCTGGAACTTGAACTTGGATCATCCAGCGCTCCTCTTCTGGTAAAGTGGCGATGTAGGTCCCGGTGAAGCTTGGTACTCCGATGTTCAGGTACTTAGTGACTTCCTTCAAGTGGCATCCAAAGGGTTTATCTTCATCCGGTTGCGTGAACTTGTTCCTTGCATCCGCCATCCTAAAAGAGTAGAAAAGATGAGGAGTCAGAAATGAAGAGAGAGTAGTGATCTAGGGCTTTAGCTTAGTGGTCGTGTCCTACAGTCAGCATGTGCTCTGATACCATCTTGTAGCGACCAGACCTCAAACAGTCTGATCTCTGTGCATCAGTGTCATCCCTGGATCGGTAATGCTGACACGCACAGTACTTGAAGGATTTATAACAGAGTAGCAATCACACACTTATTACATCGAATGTCTCAAAAGAGAACTTATTACAATAAATATGGCTTAAGGCCATCTAATAACGATAACAGCGAAAGGCTTGGAAGATAAGCGAGTCCATCAACTCCAACGACATCATTGAGTATAAGATCACGACCTAAGGCACCTTACTCGTCGTCTGAAAAGTCTGCAACATGAACGTTGCAGCCCGAAAATGGGTCAGCACATGTAACATGCTGGCAATGTAACACATAGAGAGTAATGAACAGAATAATGCTATACTACATGCATATATGGCTGGTGGAAAAGCTCTATGGTTATAGTTTTGCGTAAAGCCAATTTTTCCCTACTGCAAAGGAATAAATTTTATTTAACTATCATGGTGGTTGTTAAACATTAAGAAGGGTACTCCAACTCAATCCCAATTTAGCATCATCATTAAACCCAACAAAATTTAATTAAGTAACATGATGAGATTCACATTGATAATCCAAGTACTAGATACTCAAAACGTCCATAACCGGAGACACGGCTAACCATGATTAGTTTATACACTCTGCAGAGGTTTGCGCACTTTTCCCCGCAAGACTCGATCTCCTCCGCTTGATTTCTCGCACTAAATGGTGTTTGAGAAACGGATGACCGAGACACAGTCTTTCAGAAGCATTAACTCTCTACTCCGGGTAGACAGTACCAACCTGCATCCCCTACATCTGCTAGTCTACCTCTTCAAGAGCTCATGCAACTTAATCAACTATGCTAGAGCCCATAGTAGCTTGTGGCTGCACACGGAAGTTTCTAGCAAGAATAATCTCATGATCCCTTTGAGCTTGGGTGGCGGTCCATAGGAGAATCACACGGTACCCCGGGATTTTCAAAAATATAGACAACACTGGGTTCCCCAGGTGCCTCAATCCACCCAGATGTGTATTTAAGTTGCCACCTTAAGTAAACCATTAATTAAACAATCTCACATCTGTCATGGAAACACTCACCCAATCCACGTCTACTAGCATAGCATGGTAATATAAGCAAACATAGAAGTAACTCCCAAAGGTTTGATAATAACAGGTAATAGGTTCTACCTCATCTACTTTCCAAAACCCACATGTTAATCAGATCCTAATCATGCAATTGTTTGAGGATTGATCTAATGCAATAAAATTGGGTAATAAAGAGGTATGATCCGTGAAACCTAGAGATTCGAAGTAGCAAGCGGCGCACTCCGGGTACTCTATCGCAAACAAACAAGCATACAATAAGCACTCATATAATGCACAGGTAAAACTCAAATAAGAGATCTAACCAGAAAGTTCAACTTAAGAACTCCGGTTTGCAAAAAGAATCAAATCAAACGAAGCAACGAAACTCAAACGGCGAAAGAAACAAGTTTCGTTTACTAATCTGGACCTAAGTCAAATTTTACAGTAGCAAAAACTTGTTTGAGTTGGTTAAACGGAAAGAGGGTTTCGAGATGAAACTCTACGCGCTTGAATCGCCTAATTCCAATAAACGAGTGAAAAGCTATACTAAAACGAAAAACAGATCGGAAATCGTGATCAGAAATAATCGCGGAAAATCCGAGAAAAAGAAAAACGGACGAACAGGCTAACGAACGAACGTTCGCTGTCTGCGAAAAAAAACAAAAACCGTTCGTTAAAACGAACGTACGGACGAACGTCCGCTAACTAAACTAAACCGAAACATAAATAGATCTAGGGTTTTTATTTAACAAAATCGAACGAAAAACCGGCGGAAAAACCGAACAGTTTTCTGAGGAAAACCGCCGGCGGCGGGGCGGCGGCTACCTCCGACGAGGGGGCGGCAGGGTCCGCCGGGTGGGGCGGCGGTGGTCTGGCAACGAGGCGGCGGCGTCTGACGGTCGGCGGCGTCGGGCGTGGCGACGGGGTTCGGCGGCGATGGCGGTCGACGGCGGCGACGCGGGCGACGACGGCGGCTGCTGCTCGCAGAGGCGCGGCGGCGGCGGCGGTGGGGCTAGGGTTTTGGCGCGGGGCGGCTGGGCTGACGGGCTCGGGGCGACGCCTTATAAAGGCCCGGCCAGATGGAGTCCTGGCCGAACACGGCCCAAAGTCTGTTCGCGTTTTTTTAAATACTTTCGCGCAGAAAAACAAGTAAAAGAAATACTAAACAGACTCCAAAAATCACGAAATAAATTTTCTCCGGCTTCTAAAATCAATCCGGACAAGATGAACATTTATTTGGGGCCTAAATGTACTTTTGAAAAACGCACATTTTTCCTAAATTCAAATAAAATAGCCAAAAACTCCGAAATAAAATCTTATTTGATTTTTATTATCAAATCCTCAATATTTCTTTATTTTGGGAAAGTCATTTTATTCCCTCTCTCGTATTTTTGTAATAGAAATAATTGAAGAAAACATAAATAAAATCAAATGATCCTATTTTCAAATTTTGAGAAAACTCGAATATGAAAATAACGAAATCTTCAACTCTCTCTGTGGGTTCTTGTGTTGCGTAGAATTTCTAGGATCGAGCCAAAATGCAAGAAATATGATATGCAATGATGATCTAATGTATAACATTCCAAATTAAAAATTTGAGATGTTACACCCACATGGTGCAGCATCTTTTTGGACCTCACTTTTTTGGTTCCCCGCATACAGTAAGCCTGCATAGCACGGTTCTTAAAGCACTCCTGGGCCTGGCCCATTGGGAACGGCCGAATCGGCAGTTTCGCGAGAGCCAGGCCCGAGGGATGTAGCAAGGCGCGCGTGGGTGGCTCTCTGGAGACATGTGTCTCGAGTTAATCCTCCTCTCTCTCCCTAATCCTCAATCCCCTCTCTCTCCCTCCATGGCCCGCTTGTTCTTCTCCTCCGCGGCTAGTGCCACCCGCAGCTCGCCGCTGACCCGCTGCAGGTCGTGGTCGAAGCGGCCCCTCAGCTTGGCGGCAGCGACGGCGACTGCGCTGGCCTCGACCAAGCCTTCGCCGGCAACGAGCAGGGTGGAAAGATGGTGCAGATCCATGTCGAGTCTGTGCAGACCGCCGTCCCGACGCGCGTCGCGTTGGACCTCGGGCGGACGCTGCCCATCACCGTGACCGGGCCGCTGATCGCGGCCACGGAGCTGCCGCACCGGTTCCGTGCGGTGCTCTACTACTGCGACCGGCTGGAGTGCGAGGCAATGGCGCAGCTGGAGCAGGCCGCATGGGTTCAGGAGGCGCACAGCACGGCGCCGGCTGACCACCCGAAGATGGCAGAGCTGGAGGCGGGCGGATGTGGCTGGTGCCGCGATGTCGGATGCCAGTGCGGCCGGGGGCAGAGCATCGGCGAGGCGACCCGACGTAGTGAAGCCTGCGACCAGCATGGACGCGGCCGGGCACAACGGCAACGCGAGCGGGGCCGGCGTGCGGGTGAGCGGAGCCAGACGCGGGGATCCGGCTGGGCGTGATGGCAGCGCAGGCGGAGCCGGCGCATCATGCGTGGAGGCGGAGGCGGGTTGGGGCAGAGGGCTGGGACGGCGCGGACACGCGCGCGAGGCGCAGAGGAGCGAAGCGGCCCTTGGGGGCGGCACCGGTGACGGCCGGGGAAGCGACGCGGGAGCCGGCCAGAGGCAGCTCGAAGCCGGCCGGGCCGAGCTCGCGTAGGAGGCATAGGCCGAGTGGCGCGGGAGCCGGAGCTGGTGAGGACTCGGCAGCGGCCGGGTGCACGACGGGGCGAGCCGAACACGGCGCGGCAGGCAGAGACGGCGTAGCTGCGCGGCGAGCTGGCCCACCGTCGGGCACGCAGACGCGGATGCGGAGCAACAGTCGGTCGGGACGACACGAGCGCACAGAGGGCTGTCAGGCGGGGCTCGGTCGTCTCGCCTAGTCCCGTCTCCGGCTCCCGCGTGGCACGGCCACGACAACAAGCCGGGCGCGGCCACGGCCACGACAGCGAGTCGGGCGCGTCCACAGTCGCCGAGAGCTGGTGGTAGGCACGATGGGGAGTGGAAGCTCCGGCGTGCTCAAAGCATTTGACGAAATGTCAAGCCCAACCTGATGGCTGTTAAATTTGGGGTCCGAATAACTGCCACACGTGTGGCGTCGATAGGAACCCGCCCGCACGCCTCGTGCGGCATAGACGGGGATCGGCCCGCACGACCACGTCCGAGCGCACAAAAGCACGGCCCGCACGTCCGGTGTGTGGCAACCCCGCCCGCACTGCCCCGTCCGGGCCAGAAGACCGGCTGCCCGCACGACCCAGCCGATCCACGCCTCCGATCCATCCCCTCTCTCGTACGCCGCCATCGTCCCCCACCTCTCGAACCCCGACATCCGTCGCCGGCCATCCCTGGTTGCCATGGCAACCAGGGCAGATCCGTAGGGCGCTCCGACCCCAAACCACACCCTAACCCTTCCCATCCCCAGCCGCCCACTCCAATCCAGCCCTCCAGACACGATCAACTAAAACCAGGTGAAAAATCTCGATCTCGTCCTTCCCTCTCATCCTTAAGGCTGAAAATCTCCCGATCTTGTACTGGGTCCATACTATAGGGGTAGAACACTGCATGGTTCGGTGTATATTCGCAATTGCCAGGCAGAATACACCAGATCTGCCATGTACTACGTTTGAGGTTAACTTAGGTGCCTAGTTTAGGCACTTAAGTAGTTGGGTATGAAATGGATGAGTAGGAATCCCTAAAAAAGGGCAGGAAGGACGATTTTTTGAATGAAGAGGGTGGGAAAAAATAATTGCCACTTGTGTGTAACGACAGTTGCCGCTTGTGTATGATGACAATTGCCACCTATTTTGACCTGTTGCTTGCCATCCCTATCTTCCATGTGCAAGCAGCAGAAGAATACAATTCTTGTGGATTATTGATGCCTTTTTGATCATCCAGTGATTGAGAACATGTCGGAAAAGAATCGAGACGCGGAAAGGATGAATCGCGAAGGTGGCGCTGATGCTTGGGGTTCTAAAAGGCCAAAAACACCGCCTTGGGATGCAGCAGAGTATAGTCAACTCATCTCTGCAGGGCCGTTGCTGCCACTACTAGAATAGTATGCAGGCGTAGGTATGATGCGTGGTAACAAAAAGAAGAGAACAGTTGCCAACTTTGCAACGATGAAGATGACATTCTACTTATGTCCTACACTCCCATTTTTTTGCAGGTTCTTATGACCAAAACACTCTCAGGGGGGCCCCATGGCAAGTTCAGTCACAAGGCGCTAACACTGACATATTTACGGGCAACCAACCTCAACTAGCTAGTATGGCTAATCAAGGTAATGCAAAACCAAAAAAAACACATACTGCTGTGGACGTGAAAAATGGACATGCAAAAAAACTGGCAAGAGGACTCACGAGTTATCACGGGTGAAAATGCAGGGCCTTCATGCAGCACGTGGCATCAGCCAGCACCCATGTACCTGCCATCGACGTCATACACAGGTCAGTCCATAAAAAAAGTGAAGTTGCGGATGTTCAATTAGCAGAAGGGGCATAGTTGGCAGCTCCAAATTGCCATGACTGGACTTCTACAATTGCCATGAATTTAAAACTACATTTGCCATCCCTGGACAACTGTTGTTGCCATCAGTGGACACTTGCAGTTGCCATGGAGAAACAACTGCAGTTGCCATGCCAGAGCAACTACAATTGCCATGTCATCGCAACTGCAGTTGCAATGGAGGAACAACTGCGGTTGCCATGCCGATGCAACTATAGTTGCCATGCCAGTAAAACCGCAGTTGCCACATCAGGGGCGACTGCAGTTGTCGTGCTAGCACAAACTGCAAATTGCCATGAATTGACCAACCACTACTATGCTTACAGCGTATTACGCTGGTGGTGACACGGCAATCGTCCCATGGCAAGCTTCACAAATTGCAGGTGGAGCACGACATTTTGGTGTCACAGACCACACAAGATGGCCAAATGCAGCACAACAAGGTAAGGAAAAAAATGAACCACAAAAAACATCACTACATTTGTTGTTTGTAGTTTTTTGTAGGCAAAACAATAGTTGCCATGTTTGTTGAACAGTACCTGCCATGACTGGACAGCTACAGCTGCCACACATGTCCACACGCAGTCTCACGGCTTGCTGTTTGAAAAAATGTCGTGCCAAATCAATCGAAGATGGTGTGATCCGTTGTGATACACATCTTATTCAACCAAAAAATCTTACTCTCGTGCTTGTTTTTTCTATTACAGAACCTACAACTACAGTGAACAGCGGTGCGGGGACATCTACTGCGGGGAGCTCTGAGCGCACGGAAGACGCGTTCCACCAGCCAGCAGACTGTCATGCCGCAAACAATTTCGAGTCAGAGTCGGGAATGGCAATCATTCCAGCAATGCCGACGAGCACCCCTTTGAACACAAGCACTAGCAACACTCGAGTAGATGGAACTGCCGCCGATACTGAAGCGAATGATGAAACTGACGACGACGCACAAGAGGATGAAGATGGTGGGCAATCCGAGATTTGGATCGTTCGCAGAAGCAAAGGAATACTACCAGGCATACGCAAAGTTCCATGGATTTGCGGTCAACACCGAGTACCATAGGAAAATTAAGAAAACTAATGAGTACGGCAAAGGTGAGATGAGGTGCCACAAGGCACGGAGGAACAAGAAGGGGAAAGGTGTTGCGCCTGTCGTTCCGGAACGAAAGAGAGGCATCATTCTCAAGACGGGGTGCCCTGTCCGGTGTAAGCTAAACGTAGATGGAGCAACATGGGTGGTCAATGAGTATTTTGACGAGCACAACCACAAACTCATAAAGAAGTTCGACCTGGTGAAATTTCTGACCGCCCACAAAGGGTTCACCCCCGTCGAAAGGAAATTCGTAAAGCTGCTACATGATTGTAACGTCGGTCCATCAAGAATGGTACAGATACTATCTCTCATCCACAGCAAAAAGGGGACTCTGAGTAGCATGCCGTACATACCAGCTGACGTCACAAACCTACAGGCCAAGTACCGTAGAGAGAGCAAGTTGGCAGACATAGAGGCCACAATAGCCTACTTCGATGCGAAAGCAAAGGAAGATCCAGATTTCTTCTACAGGATAAGGTTGGACGATGAGGACCGTGTCAGGATGTATTGGGTGGATGGTGCTGCAAGGAGAGCCTACAAACATTTCCGAGATTGCATTTCATTCGACGCGACGTACCTCACCAATATGTACGAGATGCCATGCGCTCCGTTCATAGGAATAAATAATCACAATCAGTCGTTGCAGTTCGGATGCGGCCTCGTCCGGAACGAAGACACAGATGGGTACGTTTGGCTGTTCAAGACCTTCTTGGAGTGCATGGATGGACTTGCTCCGATGAACATAATAACGGACCAAGATTTCAGCATGCGTGCAGGCATAGAGGAGGTCTTTCCGTTGGCAGTGCATAGGAACTGCAGGTGGCACATTATAAAGAAGGCTGAGGAGACGCTAGGACCGTTCTTTGCCGACCGTCCAGAGCTGCACAAGGCATTCGAGCTGTGCGTGGACCACAGCTTGACGGTGGAGGAGTTTGAAAGGAGCTGGATGGCCATGACTGAAACACATCAAGTCCAGGATAATGAGACTCTTGTTAGCCTGTGGGAGAAGCGAATGTACTGGGTGCCGGCCTACTTCATGCAGTGCTTCTTCCCCTTTCTGCAGACTACGCAGCGCAGCGAGGGGTTCAATGCTGTTTTAAAGCGGTACATCAGCCCTGGCAACTCATTGCTGCAGTTTGCCAAGCAGTACACAGCTTTGCAACAAAAAATTCTGGGATCTGAGCTACAGCAAGAAGCGACCACAGCCCTAAAGCAGCCAAAATTGCTAACGTATTTACCGATGGAGAGGCAAATGAGCAAGATATACACCAACAAGATCTTTAACAAGTAAGTCAGTTGCATTACAGTCTTATTTGCATAAAAAGCACCAAGTCAGTAGGGGCCTTATAGAGTGCAATGCAGTTGCCATGACATGCATGTAACGCCCCAGTTATACTTTCCATATTTGTATCCAACTCTTGCCGTCTCCGGCGCTAAGTTATATTTATTTCTCGGGTTTGGGTCTTTGTCTTCGTGTGTGTTGTTTTCGTTTTCATGCATCTCATATCAGGTCATCACGTGCATTGCATTTGCATACATGTTCACCTCATGCATTCGAGCATTTTCCCCGTTGTCCGTTTTGCATTCCGGCGTTTCGTTCTCCTCCGGTGGTCATTTCTACCTTTCTTTCTTGTGTGGGGTTTAAACATTTCCGGATTGGACCGAGTCTTGCCAAGCGGTCTTGGTTTACTACCGGTAGACCGCCTGTCAAGTTTCGGGTCATTTGGACTTCGTTTGATACCCCAACGGTTAACCGAGGGACCGAAAAGGCCTCGTGTGTGTTGCAGCCCAACACCCCCCAAATTTGGCCCAAAACCCACCAAACTCTGCTCCATGTCCTAGAGCGTTCGATCACGATCGTGTGGGCGAAAACCGCACCTCATTTGGACTCTCCTAGCTCCCTCTATGCCTATATATACACCCCTCCGTTTTCGGATCTCTCCCTCTCCCCGAAACCCTAAAAAAAAAAAGATTTCCTTCCTCCGCCGCCGACGGACGTGTCCGGATCGGACCGGACACCGTCCGCCCCGCCGCCGTCCCGGCCACCGGACGCCGCCCCGCCGGCCGTCGTCCCCGCCTTCGCCGGCGTCGCCTCGGGAGGCGCGCCCCGACCCGGCTGCTACAGTGCCCGAACCCTAGATCTGAGATCTAAACCGAGGGTTGACTTTTTCCCTCTCCCTCTAATTTTTATGCATTCTTTGACTGCTTGTATCTCCGCAACCGAAACTCCGTTTTGGGCATATAATATATCAAAATCTTCGTCTCGACATGTACATCATTTCATTCCATTGCATAATTTGCATTTGAGGTCATCTTGATACCCAAAATGCTGTGAGAAGGAGGCTTCGTGAGTTAAATTGCAGATCCGTTAGTTCATCATGCACTTTTGTCATTTTTGCTATATTTAATTCGTGCATGATATGCCTGTGCCCCTTTGGGATGTTTTGTGAAGCATTTTGTCTTCTTTCCAGAGGTGCCACCCATGCATTTTTAGGATGTGTGTGTTGTCTTGTGCAAGCTTGCGAAGAGAGGTACCTGAGATTGCAGATTTCAGGGACTTAGTGATTTTCACTAAGTCTGGGATATTTTAGTTCATGATGCCATATGTCCAGCTTGTTTCCTAGTGATCCGTGCCTCTTTTGAGGATGATCAGTAAGGGAGTTTTGATATTTATGTCATGCTCTATCCATCCATGTCTTTGTTGGCATTTGTGGAGTGCTCTAGGTTGACTCAATCGAGCTCAAATTTTGCTTCGTTGTTAATCTGGGCAGATCGTCAACTTGTTTGCGATTTCGCCGATGCTACCGTTAGTGTTCCATGCATGCTATGCCTTCGTTCTTGCCATGTGTAGCTAGCACTTTGTGCCTTCTTGCTGGTTATATGCTTCCCTTGCCATGACTTGCACCGTAGTGAGTGCATCGAGCTCGTTTACATGCCTTCGTGAGTTAGATTTCAGCATGTCTCAGTTTTCACTAAGTCTGAAAACTGATTGTGTTCGAGCGATGTTCGTGAGCTCGGTAGAGTATTTTGTGAACCCTTTTGGCCCCAGGTCACTTTGGGTGTTTTTTAAAGCTTGTTGAGTAGCTCCATGCCATGTTCTTACTTGTCATGTTCAGGTTTTCTATCATGTTGTTTTGCTGCTCCGAAGAGGGCTTCGTGATCTGAAATTTCAGACTAGTGTTAATTTCACTAAGTCTGAAATCTGTTTTGCATTTGCGTTTTAGCCATGCTTGTTTGAACCTCTTAATGGATGAATTTGCCTGTGGCTCAGTGCTAGTGTTTTGTCGACCATCTTGTGTACTTCACTGCCATGTATTTTGTTTTCATGTTTGGTGGCTGTAGCATGTTCATTCCGTTGCATTTAGATGCCTACTTGCTGTAAGTCGCATACCGGTGTCGTATCTTAAAACGCTTGCCATTTCCAAACCGTAGCTCCGATTCCTATGATCTTTATATCGTTTTCGAGCGATTTCATCCCCTCTATCCAGTGGCACACTTGGTTTTCCAAGTTGATGCCAGGTTCATGCTTTTCCTGTCATATCTTGCATTTTGCATCCCGCATTGCATCCCGCATAGCATATCGTCATTTCATCATATTGCTTGGTCTTGCCCGTGGTTGATTGTATCCTTGTTGCTTGTTTGTCTTGTTGGGTAGAGCCGGGAGACGAGTTCGCTACCGAGGAGCCCGTTGAGTTTGCTTGTGAGGATCCAGTCAACTCTGACAACTGTGCAGGCAAGATGATCATACCCTCGAAATCACTACTATCTTTGCTATGCTAGTTTGCTCGCTCTTTTGCTTTGCCAATGCTACGATGCCTACCTTTTGCTTGTCAGCCTCCCAATTGCCATGTTAAACCTCTAACCCACCATTGTCCTAGCAAACCGTTGATTGGCTATGTTACCGCTTTGCTCAGCCCTTCTTATAGCGTTGTTAGTTGCAGGTGAAGATTGGAGCCGTTCCTTGTTGGAACATTTATATTCTTGTTGGGATATCATTATATTGCTATGTTATCTTAATGCATCTATATACTTGGTAAAGGGTGGAAGGCTGGGCCTCTCGCCTAGTGTTTTGTTCCACTCTTGCCGCCCTAGTTTCCGTCATACCGGTGTTATGTTCCCGGATAGTGCGTCCCTTACGCGGTTGGGCTATAATGGGAACCCCTTGATAGTTCGCCTTGATTAAAGCTTTTCCAGCAATGCCCAACATTGGTCTTACCATTTGCCACCTAGCCCCTTTTCCCTTGGGTTTCCGGAGCCCGAGGGTCATCTTATTTTAGCCCCCCACGGGCCAGTGCTCCTCTGAGTGTTGGTCCGAACTAGAGCCCTGTGCAGCGCCACCTCGGGGAAACTCAAGGTTTGGTTTTAGTTGTACGGATTGCTCATCTGAGTGTGCCCTGAGAAAGAGATATGTGCAGCTCCTATCGGGATTTGTCGGCACATTCGGGCGGTGTTGCTGGACTTGTTTTAACCTGTCGAATCATCTTGTTGTACCGAGATACCGAGTCTGATCGGTGTGTCTTGGGTGGAGGTCTATTCCTTCGTTGACCGTGAGAGCTTGTTATGGGCTAAGTTGGGACCCCCCTGCAGGGATTGATCTTTCGAAAGCCGTGCCCGCGGTTATGGGCGGATGGGAATTTGTTAATGTCCGGTTGTAGATGACTTGAACGAAACTTAATTAAAATGAATCAATCGTGTGTGTTACCGTGATGGCCCCTTCTCGGCGGAGTCCGGGAAGTGGACACGGTGTTGGAGTTATGCTTGCGCAGGATGTTCCTTTAGCTTCTCGCTCGTGCTTCGCCTTCTCTTCTCGCTCTCTTTTGCGTATAAGTTAGCCACCACATATGCTAGTCGCTTGCTGCAGCTCCACATATATTTGCCTTATCCATTCCTATGAGCTTAAATAGTTTTGATCGCGTGGGTGTGAGATTGCTGAGTCCCTGTGGCTCACAGATACTACAACTCCAGATGCAGGTCCAGGTGATTCCGCTCCAGTTGACGATTACGAGCTCAGGTGGGAGTTCGACGAGGACTCTCAGCGATACTATGTGTCTTTTCCGGATGATCAGTAGTGGTGCCTAGTTGGGGTTATCGATTCAGGACCTTGTCGCATGTTGGGGGTCTTTTCTATTTTGGCGCCGTAGTCGGGCCATGAGTGTTTGTTTGTTGGATGTTATTTATGTACTCTGATGTGACGTGGCGAGTGTAAGCCAACTATGTTATCTCCCCCTTTTATTATGTATTGCATGGGATGTTGTAATGATTGCCTGACTTGCGACATTGCTTTCAATGCGGTTATGCCTCTAAGTCGTGCCTCGACACGTGGGAGCTATAGAGTTTCCCCGAGGTGGCGCTGCACAGGGCTCTAGTTCGGACCAACACTCAGAGGAGCACTGGCCCGTGGGGGCTAAAATAAGATGACCCTCGGGCTCCGGAAACCCAAGGGAAAAGGGGCTAGGTGGCAAATGGTAAGACCAATGTTGGGCATTGCTGGAAAAGCTTTAATCAAGGCGAACTATCAAGGGGTTCCCATTATAACCCAACCGCGTAAGGGACGCAACAATCCGGGAACATAACACCGATATGACGGAAACTAGGGCGGCAAGAGTGGAACAAAACACTAGGCGAGAGGCCGAGCCTTCCACCCTTTACCAAGTATATAGATGCATTAAGATAACATAGCAATATAATGATATCCCAACAAGAATATAAATGTTCCAACAAGGAACGGCTCCAATCTTCACCTGCAACTAACAACGCTATAAGAAGGGCTGAGCAAAGCGGTAACATAGCCAATCAACGGTTTGCTAGGACAATGGTGGGTTAGAGGTTTAACATGGCAATTGGGAGGCTGACAAGCAAAAGGTAGGCATCGTAGCAGTGGCAAAGCAAAAGAGCGAGCAGACTAGCATAGCAAAGATAGTAGTGATTTCGAGGGTATGATCATCTTGCCTGCACAGTTGTCAGAGTTGACTGGATCCTCACAAGCAAACTCAACGGGCTCCTCGGTAGCAAACTCGTCTCCCGGCTCTACCCAACAAGACAAACAAGCAACAAGGATACAATCAACCACGGGCAAGAACAAGCAATACGATGAAATGACGATATGCTATGCGGGATGCGATGCGGGATGCAAGATGCAAGATATGACAGGAAATGCATGAACCTGGCATCAACTTGGAAAACCAAGTGTGCCACTGGATAGAGGGGATGAAATCGCTTGAAAACGATATAAAGATCATTGGAATCGGAGTTACGGTTTGGAAATGGCAAGCGTTTTAAGATACGACACCGGTATGCGACTAACAGCAAGTAGGCATCTAAATGCAACGAAATGAACATGCTACAGCCACCAAACAAGAAAACAAAATACATGGCAGTGAAGTACACAAGATGGTCGACAAAACACTAGCACTGAGCCACAGGCAAATTCATCCATTAAGAGGTTCAAACAAGCATGGCTAAAACGCAAATGCAAAACAGATTTCAGACTTAGTGAAACTAACACTAGTCTGAAATTTCAGATCACGAAGCTCTCTTCGGAGCAGCAAAACAACATGATAGGAAACCTGAACATGACAAGTAAGAACATGGCATGGACCTACTCAACAAGCTTAATAAAACACCCAAAGTGACCTGGGGCCAAAAGGGTTCACAAAGTACTCTACCGAGCTCACGAACATCGCTCGAACACAATCAGTTTTCAGACTTAGTGAAAACTGAGACATGCTGAAATCTAACTCACGAAGGCATGTAAACGAGCTCGATGCACTCACTACGGTGCAAGTCATGGCAAGGGAAGCATATAACCAGCAAGAAGGCACAAAGTGCTAGCTACACATGGCAAGAACGAAGGCATAGCATGCATGGAACACTAACGGTAGCATCGGCGAAATCGCAAACAAGTTGACGATCTGCCCAGATTAACAACGAAGCAAAAGTTGAGCTCGATTGAGTCAACCTAGAGCACTCCACAAATGCCAACAAAGACATGGATGGATAGAGCATGACATAAATATCAAAACTCCCTTACTGATCATCCTCAAAAGAGGCACGGATCACTAGGAAACAAGCTGGACATATGGCATCATGAACTAAAATATCCCAGACTTAGTGAAAATCACTAAGTCCCTGAAATCTGCAATCTCAGGTACCTCTCTTCGCAAGCTTGCACAAGACAACACACACATCCTAAAAATGCATGGGTGGCACCTCTGGAAAGAAGACAAAATGCTTCACAATACATCCCAAAGGGGCACAGGCATATCATGCACGAATTAAATATAGCAAAAATGACAAAAGTGCAAGATGAACTAACGGATCTGCAATTTAACTCACGAAGCCTCCTTCTCACAGCATTTTGGGTATCAAGATGACCTCAAATGCAAATTATGCAATGGAATGAAATGATGTACATGTCGAGACGAAGATTTTGATATATTATATGCCCAAAACGGAGTTTCGGTTGCGGAGATACAAGCAGTCAAAGAATGCATAAAAATTAGAGGGAGAGGGAAAAAGTCAACCCTCGGTTTAGATCTCAGATCTAGGGTTCGGGCACTGTAGCAGCCGGGTCGGGGCGCGCCTCCCGAGGCGACGCCGGCGAAGGCGGGGACGACGGCCGGCGGGGCGGCGTCCGGTGGCCGGGACGGCGGCGCCGGGCGGTGGCGGAGCCGCGACCACCGGAGATGGCAGCGGGGCGGAGCGGGGTCGGGCGCGGCGGCCCGCGGCGACGCGGCGACGAACTCCGGTCGGGGGCGCGGCGGCCCGCGGCGGCGGCGGCCACCGGCGCCGGAGGTGGCGGCGGCGGACGTAGGAGGAGGCGGCGGGGAGACTGCGGGCCGGGGAGGGCCCTTCGTGGGCCTGGCGGGCCCCGGGCGTCGGCGGTGAACTGGGGACCCGAGGCGCCACTTGGCGGCTCGCGGTTGGCTGGCGGCGGCGGGGCGGACGGTGTCCGGTCCGATCCGGACACGTCCGTCGGCGGCGGAGGAAGGAAATCTTTTTTTTTTTAGGGTTTCGGGGAGAGGGAGAGATCCGAAAACGGAGGGGTGTATATATAGGCATAGAGGGAGCTAGGAGAGTCCAAATGAGGTGCGGTTTTCGCCCACACGATCGTGATCGAACGCTCTAGGACATGGAGCAGAGTTTGGTGGGTTTTGGGCCAAATTTGGGGGGTGTTGGGCTGCAACACACACGAGGCCTTTTCGGTCCCTCGGTTAACCGTTGGAGTATCAAACGAAGTCCAAATGACCCGAAACTTGACAGGCAGTCTACCGGTAGTAAACCAAGGCCGCTTGGCAAGACTCGGTCCAATCCGGAAATGTTTAAACCCCACACAAGAAAGAAAGGTAGAAATGACCACCGGAGGAGAACGAAACGCCGGAATGCAAAACGGACAACGGGGAAAATGCTCGAATGCATGAGATGAACATGTATGCAAATGCAATGCACGTGATGACATGATAAGGGATGCACGAAAAAGAAAACAACACACGGAGACAAAGACCCAAACCCGAGAAATAAATATAACTTAGCGCCGGAGACGGCAAGAGTTGGATACAAATATGGAAAGTTACATCTGGGGCGTTACAACACTCCACCACTACGAAAAGATCTCGTCCCGAGATCTAGGACTGAAAGAACTCCGGGTACTCAGAACGGAGGTGATCCTCGCGTTCCCAGGTAGCTTCACGGTCGGAATGGTGTGACCACTTGACTTTGAGAAATTTGATTGACTTGTTGCGAGTCTTGCGTTCAGTCTCTTCGAGAATAGCAACTGGGTGCTCACGATAGGAGAGATCTTCTTGGAGCTCAATGTCCTCGAAGTTGACGGTGCGGTCAGGAGTCTTGAAGCACTTTCGAAGCTGAGAGACATGGAACACATCATGAACATTTGCAAAGTTTGAAGGAAGCTCGAGTTGATAGGCGAGGTCGCCTCTCTTGGTGACAATCTTGAAAGGTCCCACGTATCTAGGGGCAAGCATTTTGAATGCAGCAACGTCAGGCCTGAAGATTTCGTCAAGTTCGCTTCTTTCCAGCTCAAAGATCAGGCTGCAGAGTGGTTCCAGCAGTACAAGGATTCCAGAGGTGGACGTCTGATCACTTGGGACGATTTCCGTCAAGATTTCCGCGCTCATCACATCCCTCAAAGTGTGGTTGAGAGTAAGCGTCAGGAATTCCGCAATCTGAAGCAAGGCTCTTTGTCTGTCTATGACTACAACAAGTTGTTCCAGAAGCTCGCCCGTTTTGCCAAGCAGGATGTTCCTGATGAGAAGAGTATGATCTATCAGTTCAGGGGTGGTCTTCGTGAGGAAATTCAGCTCGCTCTTGTCCTCTTTGAGCCGTTGAGATACGATGAGTTCTACAACATGGCACTGAAGCAAGAGGCTGCTCAGATGAGATGTGATGCTTCCAGGAAGCGTGCCAGAGATGTTACTCCGTCTTCCTCTACTCAAGTGGTCAAGCAGCAGAAGTATTGGCTTCCTCCTCCTCCGTTCCGTCAGCCGTATCAGCAGAAGAGCAAAGGTGGCAGTGGTTTCTCCCACCCACCCAACCCAGGCTTTCAGAACAAGGCTTCGTCTCAAGCTCCAAGATCGAGTGCTCCGTATCACCGTCCGCTTTCAGAGGTCACGTGCAACAAGTGCCAACAGAAGGGTCACAATGCCAACAAGTGTACCAACCAGAGGCGTCTTCCTCCTCCTCCTCCTGTCAGATCGGCAAGTACAGCTGTGGTCAAGCACAATCCCAAGCATGCCAAGGTCAATATGGTGAATGCAGCTCAGGCAGAGGATTCTTCAGATGTGATCATGGGTAACCTTCTTGTTAATGATATTCCTGCAAAAGTTCTTTTTGACACTGGTGCATCGCATTGTTTCATCTCGAGACCTTTTGCTTCCAAGCATGATTTTGTTACTCAAATGTTGCCGAGACCGTTGTATATTGACTCTCTGGCCAGCCTCTTGACATCTCGAGTGTGTGTTCCGGATGTTACAATCACTTTGGGCGACTGCAAGTTTCTCTCTTCTCCGGTGGTTCTTGGTAATTCCGATATCGATCTTATTCTCGGGATGGACTGGCTCTCTAAGCATAAAGCTCAGCTTGATTGTGCAGCCAGGCAGATTCAACTGACTCATTCGTCTGAGGATGTCATTGTCTTTGCCGCTCGAGATAATTCAATCCGGTTGTTTTCTCTCAATGAGAAGGGTGAATTGGATGCTATTTCGCAAATTCCTGTCGTTTGCGAATATCAAGACGTCTTTCCAGAAGAACTTCCAGGGATGCCTCCAAACCGGCCGGTCGAATTTGTTATTGAACTTGAGCCCGGTACGGAACCTGTGTGCAAACGCCCTTACAAGCTCGGCCCCGAAGAGTTGAAGGAGTTGAAGAAACAACTCGATGAGCAAGAAAGATTGGGTCTCATTCGGCCTAGTACTTCTCCGTGGGGTTGTGGTGTTCTTTTTGTGAAGAAGAAGGATGGATCGAGTCGACTTTGTGTTGATTACCGTCCAGTAAACAAGAAGACCATCAAGAATAAATACCCACTTCCCAACATAAATGAGCTGTTTGAACAACTCAAGGGTGCTCAAGTATTCTCCAAGCTTGATCTCCGTATGGGTTATCATCAGATTCGTATTCGTGAGCAAGATATTCCCAAGACGGCGTTCAGAACAAGCTTTGGTTCATATGAATACACCGTCATGTCTTTTGGCCTCGCCAACGCTCCTCCGACGTTCTCTCGCATGATGAATTTCATCTTCAACCCCTACACCAATGAATTCGTTTTGGTCTATCTCGACGACATTCTGGTTTTCTCGAAGAACAAGAAAGATCATGCCAAGCACTTGCGTTTGGTTCTTGACAAGCTCAGAGAACATCAGTTCTACGCCAAGTTCTCCAAGTGTGAATTTTGGCTCGATGAGGTTCTTTATCTTGGTCATATCATCTCCGCCAAGGGCATTTCCGTGAATCCTGAGAAGGTGTCCGCAATTGTGAATTGGGAACCTCCTCAGAACGTGAAGCAACTCCGCAGTTTCCTCGGTCTCGCAAGCTATTGCAGAAGATTCGTTGAAAACTTTTCTAAGATCGCCAAGCCTCTCTCAAATCTTCTTCAGAAGCACGTCAAGTACGTTTGGTCTCCGGAGTGTGATATTGCTTTCAACTCTTTGAAAGAGAAATTGATCACTGCTCCAGTTCTGACTCCGCCTGATGAAACCAAGCCGTACGAGGTCTTTTGTGATGCCTCTCTCCAAGGTCTCGGTGCTGTACTGATGCAAGAGAAGAAAGTTGTTGCTTATACCTCTCGCCAGTTGAAACCTAATGAGAAGAACTACCCCACTCATGATCTCGAGTTGGCGGCAGTTGTACACGCTTTGTTGACTTGGAGACATCTTCTATTGGGAAGGAAAGTGGATATTTTCACTGATCACAAGAGTCTCAAGTACATCTTCACTCAGCATAATCTCAACCTCAGGCAGACTCGATGGGTCGAAATGATCCAAGAGTACAATCCGAGTATCGAGTATACTCCAGGCAAGGCTAATGTGATTGCTGACGCTTTGAGCAGAAAAGCATATTGCAACAGTCTGATTCTCAAGCCTTATCAACCCGAGCTTTGTGAAGCTTTCCGCAAACTTAATCTGCAAGTTGTTCCTCAAGGTTTCCTCTCTAACCTTCAAGTCTCTCCTACCTTAGAAGACCAGATTCGCCAAGCCCAACTTCTTGATGCTATGGTGAAGAAGGTGAAGATTGGTATTGCAAAGAGTCAGTCCAAGTACAAGTGCTACCGACTTGATGACAAGGACACTCTCTTCTTCGAGGATCGAATTGTTGTGCCCAAAGGTGAAATTCGTAAGGTGATCATGAACGAGGCTCACAACTCTCTCCTCTCCATCCACCCTGGTAGTACGAAGATGTATCAGGACCTCAAGCAAGCTTATTGGTGGACTCGAATGAAGCGCGAGATCGCTCAATTCGTGAATGAATGTGATGTCTGCAGAAGAGTGAAGGCAGAACACCAAAGGCCAGCTGGTCTCCTCCAACCTCTTGCCATTCCAGAATGGAAGTTTGACCACATTGAAATGGACTTCGTGACTGGGTTTCCAAAGTCCAAGCGTGGCAATGATGCTATCTTCGTTGTCATCGACAAGCTCACCAAAGTGGCTCATTTTCTGCCTATCAAAGAGTCAATCACTGCAGCTCAATTGGCGGAACTCTATACCTCTCGCATTGTCTCTCTGCACGGTATTCCTCAAGTGATATCTTCAGACCGTGGCAGCATCTTTACCTCCAAGTTTTGGGATTCTTTTCAGAAGGCTATGGGCACCAACATCCGCTTCAACAACAGCTTTCAAGCAAGTTCGGGCAAGGCCCCCTTCGAAATTCTGTATGGCAGGAAGTGCCGTACCCCTCTCAACTGGTCTGAAACCGGTGAACGTCAGCTGCTGGGTAATGACTTAATCACAGAAGCAGAAGAAATGTGCAAAGTCATTCGTGATAACCTCAAAGCAGCTCAATCCCGCCAGAAGAGCTACTATGATAGTAAGCATCGTGATCTGGTTTTCGAGATTGGGGATCATGTTTACCTCCGCGTCTCTCCCATGAAAGGTACTCGTCGCTTCGGTATCAAAGGGAAGCTTGCCCCTAGATACGTGGGACCTTTCAAGATTGTCAGCAAGAGAGGCGACCTCGCCTACCAACTCGAGCTTCCTTCAAACTTTGCAAATGTTCATGATGTGTTCCATGTCTCTCAGCTTCGAAAGTGCTTCAAGACTCCTGACCGCACCGTCAACTTCGAGGACATTGAGCTCCAAGAAGATCTCTCCTATCGTGAGCACCCAGTTGCTATTCTCGAAGAGACTGAACGCAAGACTCGCAACAAGTCAATCAAATTTCTCAAAGTTAAGTGGTCACACCATTCCGACCGTGAAGCTACCTGGGAACGTAAGGATCACCTCCGTTCTGAGTACCCGGAGTTCTTTCAGTCCTAGATCTCGGGACGAGATCTTTTCGTAGTGGTGGAGTGTTGTAACGCCCCAGTTATACTTTCCATATTTGTATCCAACTCTTGCCGTCTCCGGCGCTAAGTTATATTTATTTCTCGGGTTTGGGTCTTTGTCTTCGTGTGTGTTGTTTTCGTTTTCATGCATCTCATATCAGGTCATCACGTGCATTGCATTTGCATACATGTTCACCTCATGCATTCGAGCATTTTCCCCGTTGTCCGTTTTGCATTCCGGCGTTTCGTTCTCCTCCGGTGGTCATTTCTACCTTTCTTTCTTGTGTGGGGTTTAAACATTTCCGGATTGGACCGAGTCTTGCCAAGCGGTCTTGGTTTACTACCGGTAGACCGCCTGTCAAGTTTCGGGTCATTTGGACTTCGTTTGATACCCCAACGGTTAACCGAGGGACCGAAAAGGCCTCGTGTGTGTTGCAGCCCAACACCCCCCAAATTTGGCCCAAAACCCACCAAACTCTGCTCCATGTCCTAGAGCGTTCGATCACGATCGTGTGGGCGAAAACCGCACCTCATTTGGACTCTCCTAGCTCCCTCTATGCCTATATATACACCCCTCCGTTTTCGGATCTCTCCCTCTCCCCGAAACCCTAAAAAAAAACAGATCAACCCCGCCACCGACGGACGTGTCCGGATCCGACCGGACAACGTCCGCCCCGCCGCCGCAGCGAGTCCCGCGCCGCCACGTGGCCGAGGCCCACATCGCCGCCGCCGAGGCCCGGGAGCCCGAGGCCGGCCCCCGCGGCCCGGCTCCGCGCCGCCGCTCTCCGCGCCCGTCCCCGACGCCTGCGCCGCCTCCTTCCCCGACGCCGGTGACCGGCGCCGCCGCGGGCCGCCTCCCCGCCGCCGCTCGCCTCCCCGGTCCGGCAGCGCCCCGCCGCGCCGTCCGCGCCATCCCCGACGCCGGCCGACCCCGCCGCCGTCCGCGCCGCCCGCCTCCTCACCGGCCCCGCCGCCCTCTCCCTCCCGGCCGGCGAGCCCCTCCTCCGCGCCAAGTCCGACGCCGGCGAGCTCCAGATCGGGCCGGCGAACCTCGGGAGTCGCGCCACTGCTACAGTGCGGCTGGATCTAGATCTAGGTTGACTTCTCTCCCCCTTTTATTATGTATTACATGGGATGTTGTAATGATTGCCTGACTTGCGACATTGCTTTCAATGCGGTTATGCCTCTAAGTCGTGCCTCGACACGTGGGAGCTATAGCCGCATCGAGGGCGTTACAAGTTGGTAATCAGAGCCATCCCCGACCTTAGGAGCCCCATTGCTTGATCGTTTTTAGCAGCCGAGTTGTGTCTAGAAAAATGTTTTGAGTCCTTAGGAATTATATATCGGAGAGCTTAGGAATTCTTTTACTTCCCAGTCTCCTCATCGCTCTGGTAAGGCATCCTGGCGTAGAGTTTTGACTCTTCTCTTCTCAAATTTCACTAAATTTTTTTTAGGATCACGCGAGTATCTTGGTTTTGTTCCGATGGTTTTGTGACGAGAACATTGTTCTTGGTGCCTCCTGTCTTTAGGGGTTGTGGCAGTGTCCCGGGGAGTTGAGCTCCGAGGTGTTGTCGTCACAATTTCATCGTTGCAATTCTGGTATACTTGAGATATGTTCGCCGACATCGAAAATCTCTTTTATGCAGTTCGTTGGTGAGATAACCTCGACGCCACCCAGTACTGGGGCGGGAGTTCGGGAGTATCGCCATAACTTGTATAACGGATGCTTTTCGAAGGTTGAGGTAGATGGTTTCCGAAGTTTTCCTGGTTATGTGTTGAAGGATGGATACAGCTGGATGTAGGATTTGCTAGTTTGGGTGAGATATTGTGCTTCCCCTGTATCCCCAACACCTGATTGCATAACCGGAAAGGTTCGGGAGTATCATAGGTGGGAATTCTAGTAGCTCTAGTTCTTCTTCCACGGATATTGGTTTGAGATTGGGATTTCTTACCGATTATTCGTTTTTGATCCGTACCTTGTTGATTTATTTCTATACCTTAATTCTTCGTGGCTTCTCAATTTATGGATATGTGATCATTTCAAGAGGAATGCATTCGTTCATTTTGTTCGGATGTGAAGACTATATGTTGCAATTTCCATTCCGTTGGATTCAGCTTCTATATTGTTGGCTATCTATGTGCTAATGGTGGTCAACCTCTTCAGGATGGCTCCTCCAACGCGCACGACTCCGAATCCTAATCCGCCTCCACCTCCGCCTCCTCCGGAAGCATGGCAAGCTGTGATGGCCGCTACTAATGCAAACACACAGTTGATCATGCAAATTCTCCAAGAGCGCAATCAAGGCAATCAAGGGAATCAAGGCCATAATCAGCACCACTTTGCTACTCTAAACCAGTTCCTTGCTAATGGCCCAAAGACGTTCAGCGGTTGTGTTGAGGCTACCGATGCTGACGATTGGCTAGTGGATCTGGGCAAGCATTTTGAATGCAGCAACGTCAGGCCTGAAGATTTCGTCAAGTTCGCTTCTTTCCAGCTCAAAGATCAGGCTGCAGAGTGGTTCCAGCAGTACAAGGATTCCAGAGGTGGACGTGTTATCACTTGGGACGATTTCCGTCAAGATTTCCGCGCTCATCACATCCCTCAAAGCGTGGTTGAGAGTAAGCGTCAGGAATTCCGCAATCTGAAGCAAGGCTCTTTGTCTGTCTATGACTACAACAAGTTGTTCCAGAAGCTCGCCCGTTTTGCCAAGCAGGATGTTCCTGATGAGAAGAGTATGATCTATCAGTTCAGGGGTGGTCTTCGTGAGGAAATTCAGCTCGCTCTTGTCCTCTTTGAGCCGTTGAGATACGATGAGTTCTACAACATGGCACTGAAGCAAGAGGCTGCTCAGATGAGATGTGATGCTTCCAGGAAGCGTGCCAGAGATGTTACTCCGTCTTCCTCTACTCAAGTGGTCAAGCAGCAGAAGTATTGGCTTCCTCCTCCTCCGTTCCGTCAGCCGTATCAGCAGAAGAGCAAAGGTGGCAGTGGTTTCTCCCACCCACCCAACCCAGGCTTTCAGAACAAGGCTTCGTCTCAAGCTCCAAGATCGAGTGCTCCGTATCACCGTCCGCTTTCAGAGGTCACGTGCAACAAGTGCCAACAGAAGGGTCACAATGCCAACAAGTGTACCAACCAGAGGCGTCTTCCTCCTCCTCCTCCTGTCAGATCGGCAAGTACAGCTGTGGTCAAGCACAATCCCAAGCACGCCAAGGTCAATATGGTGAATGCAGCTCAGGCAGAGGATTCTTCAGATGTGATCATGGGTAACCTTCCTGTTAATGATATTCCTGCAAAAGTTCTTTTTGACACTGGTGCATCGCATTGTTTCATCTCGAGACCTTTTGCTTCCAAGCATGATTTTGTTACTCAAATGTTGCCGAGACCGTTGTATATTGACTCTCCGGCCAGCCTCTTGACATCTCGAGTGTGTGTTCCGGATGTTACAATCACTTTGGGCGACTGCAAGTTTCTCTCTTCTCCGGTGGTTCTTGGTAATTCCGATATCGATCTTATTCTCGGGATGGACTGGCTCTCTAAGCATAAAGCTCAGCTTGATTGTGCAGCCAGGCAGATTCAACTGACTCATTCGTCTGAGGATGTCATTGTCTTTGCCGCTCGAGATAATTCAATCCGGTTGTTTTCTCTCAATGAGAAGGGTGAATTGGATGCTATTTCGCAAATTCCTGTCGTTTGCGAATATCAAGACGTCTTTCCAGAAGAACTTCCAGGGATGCCTCCAAACCGGCCGGTCGAATTTGTTATTGAACTTGAGCCCGGTACGGAACCTGTGTGCAAACGTCCCTACAAGCTCGGCCCAGAAGAGTTGAAGGAGCTGAAGAAACAACTCGATGAGCAAGAAAGATTGGGTCTCATTCGGCCTAGTACTTCTCCGTGGGGTTGTGGTGTTCTTTTTGTGAAGAAGAAGGATGGATCGAGTCGACTTTGTGTTGATTACCGTCCAGTAAACAAGAAGACCATCAAGAATAAATACCCACTTCCCAACATAAATGAGCTGTTCGAACAACTCAAGGGTGCTCAAGTATTCTCCAAGCTTGATCTCCGTATGGGTTATCATCAGATTCGTATTCGTGAGCAAGATATTCCCAAGACGGCGTTCAGAACAAGCTTTGGTTCATATGAATACACCGTCATGTCTTTTGGCCTCGCCAACGCTCCTCCGACGTTCTCTCGCATGATGAATTTCATCTTCAACCCCTACACCAATGAATTCGTTTTGGTCTATCTCGACGACATTCTGGTTTTCTCGAAGAACAAGAAAGATCATGCCAAGCACTTGCGTTTGGTTCTTGACAAGCTCAGAGAACATCAGTTCTACGCCAAGTTCTCCAAGTGTGAATTTTGGCTCGATGAGGTTCTTTATCTTGGTCATATCATCTCCGCCAAGGGCATTTCCGTGAATCCTGAGAAGGTGTCCGCAATTGTGAATTGGGAACCTCCTCAGAACGTGAAGCAACTCCGCAGTTTTCTCGGTCTCGCAAGCTATTGCAGAAGATTCGTTGAAAACTTTTCTAAGATCGCCAAGCCTCTCTCAAATCTTCTTCAGAAGCACGTCAAGTACGTTTGGTCTCCGGAGTGTGATATTGCTTTCAACTCTTTGAAAGAGAAATTGGTCACTGCTCCAGTTCTGACTCCGCCTGATGAAACCAAGCCGTACGAGGTCTTTTGTGATGCCTCTCTCCAAGGTCTCGGTGCTGTACTGATGCAAGAGAAGAAAGTTGTTGCTTATACCTCTCGCCAGTTGAAACCTAATGAGAAGAACTACCCCACTCATGATCTCGAGTTGGCGGCAGTTGTACACGCTTTGTTGACTTGGAGACATCTTCTATTGGGAAGGAAAGTGGATATTTTCACTGATCACAAGAGTCTCAAGTACATCTTCACTCAGCCTAATCTCAACCTAAGGCAGACTCGATGGGTCGAAATGATTCAAGAGTACAATCCGAGTATCGAGTATACTCCAGGCAAGGCCAATGTGATTGCTGACGCTTTGAGCAGGAAAGCATATTGCAACAGTCTGATTCTCAAGCCTTACCAACCCGAGCTTTGTGAAGCTTTTCGCAAACTTAATCTGCAAGTTGTTCCTCAAGGTTTCCTCGCCAACCTTCAAGTCTCTCCTACCTTAGAAGACCAGATTCGCCAAGCCCAACTTCTTGATGCTATGGTGAAGAAGGTGAAGATTGGTATTGCAAAGAGTCAGTCCAAGTACAAGTGCTACCGACTTGATGACAAGGACACTCTCTTCTTCGAGGATCGAATTGTTGTGCCCAAAGGTGAACTCCGTAAGGTGATCATGAACGAGGCTCACAACTCTCTCCTCTCCATCCACCCTGGTAGTACGAAGATGTATCAGGACCTCAAGCAAGCTTATTGGTGGACTCGAATGAAGCGCGAGATCGCTCAATTCGTGAACGAATGTGATGTCTGCAGAAGAGTGAAGGCAGAACACCAAAGGCCAGCTGGTCTCCTCCAACCTCTTGCCATTCCAGAATGGAAGTTTGACCACATTGAAATGGACTTCGTGACTGGGTTTCCAAAGTCCAAGCGTGGCAATGATGCTATATTTGTCGTCATCGACAAGCTCACCAAGGTGGCTCATTTTCTCCCTATCAAAGAGTCAATCACTGCAGCTCAATTGGCGGAACTCTACACCTCTCGCATTGTCTCTCTGCACGGTATTCCTCAAGTGATATCTTCAGACCGTGGCAGCATCTTTACCTCCAAGTTTTGGGATTCTTTTCAGAAAGCCATGGGCACCAACATCCGCTTCAGCACAGCGTTCCATCCTCAAACAAGCGGTCAAGTCGAGCGTGTCAATCAGATTCTTGAAGATATGCTCAGGGCTTATGTGATCTCCTTCGGCATGAAGTGGGAGGATTGTCTTCCTTATGCTGAATTCTCATACAACAACAGCTTTCAAGCAAGTTCGGGCAAGGCCCCCTTTGAAATTCTGTATGGCAGGAAGTGTCGTACCCCTCTCAACTGGTCCGAAACCGGTGAACGTCAGCTGCTGGGTAATGACTTAATCATAGAAGCAGAAGAGATGTGCAAAGTCATTCGTGATAACCTCAAAGCAGCCCAGTCCCGCCAGAAGAGCTACTATGATAGTAAGCACCGTGATCTGGTTTTCGAGATCGGAGACCATGTTTACCTCCGCGTCTCTCCCATGAAAGGTACTCGTCGCTTCGGTATCAAAGGGAAGCTTGCCCCTAGATACGTGGGACCTTTCAAGATTGTCAGCAAGAGAGGCGACCTCGCCTATCAACTCGAGCTTCCTTCAAACTTTGCAAATGTTCATGATGTGTTCCATGTCTCTCAGCTTCGAAAGTGCTTCAAGACTCCTGACCGCACCGTCAACTTCGAGGACATTGAGCTCCAAGAAGATCTCTCCTATCGTGAGCACCCAGTTGCTATTCTCGAAGAGACAGAACGCAAGACTCGCAACAAGTCAATCAAATTTCTCAAAGTCAAGTGGTCACACCATTCCGACCGTGAAGCTACCTGGGAACGCGAGGATCACCTTCGTTCTGAGTACCCGGAGTTCTTTCAGTCCTAGATCTCGGGACGAGATCTTTTCGTAGTGGTGGAGTGTTGTAACGCCCCAGATGTAACTTTCCATATTTGTATCCAACTCTTGCCGTCTCCGGCGCTAAGTTATATTTATTTCTCGGGTTTGGGTCTTTGTCTTCGTGTGTGTTGTTTTCGTTTTCATGCATCTCTTATCAGGTCATCACGTGCATTGCATTTGCATACATGTTCACCTCATGCATTCGAGCATTTTCCCCGTTGTCCGTTTTGCATTCCGGCGTTTCGTTCTCCTCCGGTGGTCATTTCTACCTTTCTTTCTTGTGTGGGGTTTAAACATTTCCGGATTGGACCGAGTCTTGCCAAGCGGCCTTGGTTTACTACCGGTAGACCGCCTGTCAAGTTTCGGGTCGTTTGGACTTCGTTTGATACTCCAACGGTTAACCGAGGGACCGAAAAGGCCTCTTATGTGTTGCAGCCCAACACCCCCCAAATTTGGCCCAAAACCCACCAAACTCTGCTCCATGTCCTAGAGCGTTCGATCACGATCGTGTGGGCGAAAACCGCACCTCATTTGGACTCTCCTAGCTCCCTCTATGCCTATATATACACCCCTCCGTTTTCGGATCTCTCCCTCTCCCCGAAACCCTAAAAAAAAAAGATTTCCTTCCTCCGCCGCCGACGGACGTGTCCGAATCGGACCGGACACCGTCCGCCCCGCCGCCGCCAGCCAACCGCGAGCCGCCAAGTGGCGCCTCGGGTCCCCAGTTCACCGCCGACGCCCGGGGCCCGCCAGGCCCACGAAGGGCCCTCCCCGGCCCGCAGTCTCCCCGCCGCCTCCTCCTACGTCCGCCGCCGCCACCTCCGGCGCCGGTGGCCGCCGCCGCCGCGGGCCGCCGCGCCCCCGACCGGAGTTCGTCGCCGCGTCGCCGCGGGCCGCCGCGCCCGACCCCGCTCCGCCCCGCTGCCATCTCCGGTGGTCGCGGCTCCGCCACCGCCCGGCGCCGCCGTCCCGGCCACCGGACGCCGCCCCGCCGGCCGTCGTCCCCGCCTTCGCCGGCGTCGCCTCGGGAGGCGCGCCCCGACCCGGCTGCTACAGTGCCCGAACCCTAGATCTGAGATCTAAACCGAGGGTTGACTTTTTCCCTCTCCCTCTAATTTTTATGCATTCTTTGACTGCTTGTATCTCCGCAACCGAAACTCCGTTTTGGGCATATAATATATCAAAATCTTCGTCTCGACATGTACATCATTTCATTCCATTGCATAATTTGCATTTGAGGTCATCTTGATACCCAAAATGCTGTGAGAAGGAGGCTTCGTGAGTTAAATTGCAGATCCGTTAGTTCATCTTGCACTTTTGTCATTTTTGCTATATTTAATTCGTGCATGATATGCCTGTGCCCCTTTGGGATGTATTGTGAAGCATTTTGTCTTCTTTCCAGAGGTGCCACCCATGCATTTTTAGGATGTGTGTGTTGTCTTGTGCAAGCTTGCGAAGAGAGGTACCTGAGATTGCAGATTTCAGGGACTTAGTGATTTTCACTAAGTCTGGGATATTTTAGTTCATGATGCCATATGTCCAGCTTGTTTCCTAGTGATCCGTGCCTCTTTTGAGGATGATCAGTAAGGGAGTTTTGATATTTATGTCATGCTCTATCCATCCATGTCTTTGTTGGCATTTGTGGAGTGCTCTAGGTTGACTCAATCGAGCTCAACTTTTGCTTCGTTGTTAATCTGGGCAGATCGTCAACTTGTTTGCGATTTCGCCGATGCTACCGTTAGTGTTCCATGCATGCTATGCCTTCGTTCTTGCCATGTGTAGCTAGCACTTTGTGCCTTCTTGCTGGTTATATGCTTCCCTTGCCATGACTTGCACCGTAGTGAGTGCATCGAGCTCGTTTACATGCCTTCGTGAGTTAGATTTCAGCATGTCTCAGTTTTCACTAAGTCTGAAAACTGATTGTGTTCGAGCGATGTTCGTGAGCTCGGTAGAGTACTTTGTGAACCCTTTTGGCCCCAGGTCACTTTGGGTGTTTTATTAAGCTTGTTGAGTAGGTCCATGCCATGTTCTTACTTGTCATGTTCAGGTTTCCTATCATGTTGTTTTGCTGCTCCGAAGAGAGCTTCGTGATCTGAAATTTCAGACTAGTGTTAGTTTCACTAAGTCTGAAATCTGTTTTGCATTTGCGTTTTAGCCATGCTTGTTTGAACCTCTTAATGGATGAATTTGCCTGTGGCTCAGTGCTAGTGTTTTGTCGACCATCTTGTGTACTTCACTGCCATGTATTTTGTTTTCTTGTTTGGTGGCTGTAGCATGTTCATTTCGTTGCATTTAGATGCCTACTTGCTGTTAGTCGCATACCGGTGTCGTATCTTAAAACGCTTGCCATTTCCAAACCGTAACTCCGATTCCAATGATCTTTATATCGTTTTCAAGCGATTTCATCCCCTCTATCCAGTGGCACACTTGGTTTTCCAAGTTGATGCCAGGTTCATGCATTTCCTGTCATATCTTGCATCTTGCATCCCGCATCGCATCCCGCATAGCATATCGTCATTTCATCGTATTGCTTGTTCTTGCCCGTGGTTGATTGTATCCTTGTTGCTTGTTTGTCTTGTTGGGTAGAGCCGGGAGACGAGTTTGCTACCGAGGAGCCCGTTGAGTTTGCTTGTGAGGATCCAGTCAACTCTGACAACTGTGCAGGCAAGATGATCATACCCTCGAAATCACTACTATCTTTGCTATGCTAGTCTGCTCGCTCTTTTGCTTTGCCACTGCTACGATGCCTACCTTTTGCTTGTCAGCCTCCCAATTGCCATGTTAAACCTCTAACCCACCATTGTCCTAGCAAACCGTTGATTGGCTATGTTACCGCTTTGCTCAGCCCTTCTTATAGCGTTGTTAGTTGCAGGTGAAGATTGGAGCCGTTCCTTGTTGGAACATTTATATTCTTGTTGGGATATCATTATATTGCTATGTTATCTTAATGCATCTATATACTTGGTAAAGGGTGGAAGGCTGGGCCTCTCGCCTAGTGTTTTGTTCCACTCTTGCCGCCCTAGTTTCCGTCATACCGGTGTTATGTTCCCGGATTGTGCGTCCCTTACGCGGTTGGGCTATAATGGGAACCCCTTGATAGTTCGCCTTGATTAAAGCTTTTCCAGCAATGCCCAACATTGGTCTTACCATTTGCCACCTAGCCCCTTTTTCCCTTGGGTTTCCGGAGCCCGAGGGTCATCTTATTTTAGCCCCCCACGGGCCAGTGCTCCTCTGAGTGTTGGTCCGAACTAGAGCCCTGTGCAGCGCCACCTCGGGGAAACTCAAGGTTTGGTTTTAGTTGTACGGATTGCTCATCTGAGTGTGCCCTGAGAAAGAGATATGTGCAGCTCCTATCGGGATTTGTCGGCACATTCGGGCGGTGTTGCTGGACTTGTTTTAACCTGTCGAATCATCTTGTTGTACCGAGATACCGAGTCTGATCGGTGTGTCTTGGGTGGAGGTCTATTCCTTCGTTGACCGTGAGAGCTTGTTATGGGCTAAGTTGGGACCCCCCCTGCAGGGATTGATCTTTCGAAAGCCGTGCCCGCGGTTATGGGCAGATGGGAATTTGTTAATGTCCGGTTGTAGATGACTTGAACTAAACTTAATTAAAATGAATCAACCGTGTGTGTTACCGTGATGGCCCCTTCTCGGCGGAGTCCGGGAAGTGGACACGGCGTTGGAGTTATGCTTGCGCAGGATGTTCCTTTAGCTTCTCGCGCGTGCTTCGCCTTCTCTTCTCGCTCTCTTTTGCGCATAAGTTAGCCACCACATATACTAGTCGCTTGCTGCAGCTCCACTTATATTTGCCTTACCCATTCCTATGAGCTTAAATAGTCTTGATCGCGTGGGTGTGAGATTGCTGAGTCCCTGTGGCTCACAGATACTACAACTCCAGATGCAGGTCCAGGTGATTCCGCTCCAGTTGACGATTACGAGCTCAGGTGGGAGTTCGACGAGGACTCTCAGCGATACTACGTGTCCTTTCCAGATGATCAGTAGTGGTGCCTAGTTGGGGTTATCGATTCAGGACCTTGTCGCATGTTGGGGGTCTTTTCTATTTTGGCGCCGTAGTCGGGCCATGAGTGTTTGTTTGATGGATGTTATTTATGTACTCTGATGTGACGTGGCGAGTGTAAGCCAACTATGTCTTCTTCCCCTTTTAATATATTTATTACATGGGATGTTGTAATGATTGCCTGACTTGCGACATTGCTTTCAATGCGGTTATGCCTCAAAGTCGTGCCTCGACACGTGGGAGCTATAGCCGCATCGAGGGCGTTACAATGCAGCTGCCATGTTTAATGAAATACTGTTTGCCATGCTTACTCAGATGCAGTTGCCATGTTAAAATGAAAATTTTGTTTTGGCATACTTGCTCGGGTGCATTTCCCTTGTTGAATGAAGTGCAGTTGCCATGTTTTATGCGCTGTGCTTCCATTGGAGCATGTTGGCATGCAAATGCCAATGTCAAAAAATGCTAAAAAATGTTATATTGGCGACACATATGCTGAAATGCAGTTGCCATGTTTAATGAAATGCATCTGCCCTTTTTTTGAAATGCAATTGACATGTTTACTCAGCTGTAGATGCCATGTTTAATAAAAATGCAGTTGCCATGTTTTATGCAATGTGCTTCCATTGGGGAATGTTGGTGTGGAAATGACGATATCCAGTTGAAAATGTACTGCAATTGCCATGTCTGTTGTACTGCAATTGCCATGTATGTTGTAATGCATTTGCCATGTGTAGTGTACTGCATTTGCCATGTTCAACGTAATATATTTGCCATGTTCAATGAACTATGTTTGCCATGTTCAAACAAAATGTATTTCTATTTCCATGACAACATAAGGGTGTGCAAGAAAAAGATCGCACGAAAGTTTAACAGAAAACACACAAAACTTGCAGATTCCAGGAAGAAATAAAGCATGCCAGCATGTTCACGGCTTTCCGGGTGGATGAACATACGTTCAAGGTGTGTTCTATTTTGGGCATGTCAGATTCAGAACCTGAAGACGCGGACAAAGGAAGGAACTACTTCGTCAGAGCCTCGATAGGCGAAGGCGAGTACTACTGCCAATGCTGCAAATTCGAACGGGACAGCATTGTGTGCTGTCACATACTAAAAGTCATGGACATGAACGCTGTGACATGCATGCCCCGCCATTTCATAAGGAGGCGATGGACTTGGGACGCTGACGACGCGTTGGCGCCGCAGACAACACACGCAGTTCTGGCTGTGCATGACGAGAGACCTGAGTCAACCATGGAAGCCGTGAGGCACGTTGTGCTGACAAAGAACTATGTTGAGCTAATTGATGAAGCGTGCAAGAGTGATGACACAGCGAGAGTCGCAGAAAAACACAGGAAGGCACTGAAAAGAGAGCTTGATGAGATCAAAAAAAGGAAAGCCGAGGAAGCCTTACACCGGTTCCCCCGCACATCAAGTGTGCCTTCATCCACGGGGCCATCGTCTGAAAACTCGGAGATAGGATCTGGAACAGCAAGCACACAAACCAGGTCAGGAACCCACCCCGTTCCATCACAAAGGGTCGTCCGAGAGAGATAAGGTACAAGTCGGGACTGGAGATTCAAGCAAAACACAAGAAAACGAAGAAAGGGGCGGGCAATCCATGAGCAAAAATTGGGGCGCTGTGACATGGTCCATGTGGACATTTTGTTTTGTACCCCTATACGATGGGATTTTTTTAATTGGGAGAATGACTCTTGAGGGGGGACAGAAGTAGAAGGAAAATTCATTGAATGGATAAATGCATTTGCCATGTTATGGGTACTTAATCTGCCATGTTATGTGTAGTTAATCTGCCATGCTATTTTATACCAAATATGCCATGCTATTTTATACTAGATAAGCCATGCTATTTTATACTAAATATGCCATGCTACTTTATACTAAATATGCCATGTTAGTTGTACTGGATTTGCCATGTAAGTTGTACTGGATCTGCCATGTTATTTATGATGTATCTGCCATGTTAGCTGTACTGAAAATTTTCGGATGCTTTTTGTAATGACTCTGCATGGCATATATCCCCATGACAAATACGATGCGGTTTAGAAGCACGTGGTGTGTTGTGTGCAATGTATGGGAAAACAAGTTGGAAAAAAAAGCGTAAACGTGCATAAACCACAGCAAACGTTATGGCTACATGATAAACCTACCCAATGCTAGCCGGTGCAATTAGCGATGAAAAAGAACAAGCAAAACAGCCAAAAATGAAAAAATGACGATGACTTTCACTAACCATGTCTGTTGAACTACATTTTCCATCTTTTTTTTGAAAACATCGCAGACGCATTCGAAACAGCAAAAAACAATGCTAGAAACGACGAAACCACTGTCGTAATGATAAACATAAAAACAGATCTGATGTAACGCCTAAAATAGGTTCACGTCCACACATGTATTACAGAAAACACTAAAAATGTCGCTAACACGCCACCATTACATAGTAGGCTACACGAGGTTGCAGTCATAACGTAGCACACAAAACATAGTTTTCGACAAAGAACAGAGAGATAGTACCTTACATTCCTCAACAACAGAATGTAAGGTGTGCGTCTGGTGTGTAACGCCACGTGATCACTTGTACTTCTTGATGACTTGCTTGACAGCTTCCTCCACGAACTCGCGTGCTCCGGACCGCTTGTTGAAATCTTCATTCGTCAGCCAGTTGCATGTGCAGATTTTTCGGAGCTCAACGACCGTTGCATCTGTGATAGCGGGGACAATTCTGCCTTCCCACTTTGCAAAGTATTCCAGCGCGTGAAAGCCACAGTCCGTCCTGCACGAGGAAAAAGAGTTCAGGTGAACACGCAAAATGGACAGCTGCAGCAAAGATGGACTTCAGTTCAGATGTGTCAACAAAAAGAGGGGGTGGATTGATGTAAAAATGGCACATGAAGGAGCGGGTTAAAAGAAATTACGTGTTCCCTTGCTTCACAGTCGCCACATACTCAGTCGGGAAATGCCTGATCTGGACCTTTGAATGTTCGTAGTGACGGTTCCAAGTCTCTTTGAGGTTCTTGATGAAGAGTTCGGCATGCGTAGTAAGGTCTGCATCAGCTTCCGAACGGATTGAATCAAGCACCTCGATACGTTGGTTCTTCAGGTCAAGACAGACCGCATAGTGGTGACCACACTTGTCGTGTCGGTCGTGTGGTGCAAGCTCCTGGAACATGGGGAACATGACCTGCATTTAAAAAAGTGAAGAAATGAGATACAAAGTTCACATGAAAGAACAACAGAGGGACAAAAAAATTAGAATCACGTAGAAATGTTTGATTATGGGTGGGAGTAGTTGAAAGAAAGTTGCCGTCCATTGTATGAACAAAATGAGCCATGTATTTTACTATCAAGTTGCCACATAGTTTGCATGGGGATACAAAAAATCAAGAAGTCAGTGTGCACGGCAACTGTTGCCACATGAAAACTTCTGCCACACAAACACAAGTACAAGTTCTGGCAAAAAACCACGCCATGTGAAAAAACGGTGCAGACAGGAAAGGAGTACTCACATATTTCTTCAGTGTGAGCTTGAAGTCACCGTGTTGTGCAAAATTGTTCCTCAGGATTTTGTGGTGGAAGTCACCATCCCATATTTTGAAGGTCACACTGTAATGCATGATTATCTTGTCGGCGCATACATCGGTGTGATTGTTGATGTAGTCGATCCCGCATGCAACTACATTCGTCGACATTTTTCCGTTTGGCCTCACGGACTCGGCAAGATCACCCAGGTCGACGTACGTCGCTCCGCACTGAATGACTTTCTTTTTGTCCAAACATGAGCTGTATGAAAACGATATAGCATGGAAGAATCATGCCTACTAAGTAAAAAAAATATATGAAAGAACTAAAATGTAAGCGGACCATTTATAAAAAGTACGAAGTAGATAAATGGTAAAAAAGAGCAAGCAAGATGAGAGATTATGGGGTATGGTAATTTACGCTTTCAGCTCCTTCATGTGCTTGCTGTTGGTCCTCGCATTTCCAAAACGCTTGACGATATCGTACAGCTGGGTCTGTTCCTTAGTGGCCCTGAATTCGGGCTCGTAGTCTTCCGCGGGGGGTGGGTGAACTACCCTCTGCTGCCTCACAGGACCAGGGGTGACACTCCTAATGGTATCCTCAGATACCGTATCTGCAGGCACATTGGAACTTGATTGCCCTTGTCCTCGTGAGGAACTCCTCTGCAATGTTGTCTCCTCGATCATGCGGTAAACTTCATCAAGTGACGGTGAAATCTCCTCAGGGGTGGCTGTAATGAATATAAAAAAAAGTGGGTTAGGATACATATAAAATCCAAAAACAGATGGATTGTGAGGAGGTAAAGGTCCATGATGTGATATGTAGGTAGAAAAAGTGGGGCAGTTGCCATGGGTGGTCCAACTACAGTCGCTATGACATAGCAAATACAATTGCCATGTAGTTGCACTGTAGTTGCCACCTAGTTGTACTGTAGGTACCATGTCACAGCAACTGCAGTTGCCATGTTGTGTCGGCTCCACTTGCCATGTGAATGCCGTATGAAAAAATGCAGCATGGTAGAAAAAATGCAGGTGGCATGATGTGGCAAATCCAGTTGCCATGTGTACTGAACTGTATTTGCCATGTGACAGTAACTACAGTTGCCATGTTGAAATAACTTCAGTTGCCACATGCTTGCCCAAATGTCAAACGCAGCATGGCAGCAAGAAAAAAACATAGGTGACATGGTGCATCAAATCCAGTTGCCATGTCGTCACATGGCAGTTGCCGTCACAAGTGAGGACCCCCAAAGAATGTGATTGGGACAAAAGTCAAACTACAAACATGTATACAAGAAAATCGTAAGTGCGTGATGAGTGTACCTTGCACAATTGGCTCTGCGAACTTGACAGCCTTCCTGCCCTCGACCATTGGCTGCGCCATCATTGCGGGCATGCCTCTTGGGAAAGCAAAGGCAACTGGTATAGGATCGTGCACCACCGGTTGATCTTGACTGACGCCGAGGCTGAAGCTCGGTGGGGTAAAGGCCATTGGGTGCCTCTCATTCCTACTGGCCGGACCACGAACGACTTTCGGGGCAGAATCCAAGGGTGAAAGATCGACAAGCATATCTGAATCGGCCGCTACAAAATGATCGGCCTTATTTGCAGGGCGGGGCGTGTTGTCAGTGGTCTCAGCCGCAGCTTTCATGACAATCTTCTTGTTTGGACTGTAGGGGACACCGACATTGACTGGGAGCCTGGAAGTGCGCAGATTTATGCTGGGGATTTCCGCTGCGGGTGAAGGCGCAGTCTGCTCCGGGCGTTCCTCTGCGTCACTCGTGCCCGGCTTGACACCTGCATCAGTTGTGCTCCGGTCTTGCGGTTTCTCCATCACATTGATTTTTGCAGGTGGCGGGAACAGTGTGGACACAGGAACATAACCAGATCCGTCTCTCCTGCTCCTAGCTACAGCCGGAGCGTTGCGTGTGTCTATTGATTGCTTGCGGGGGCTACGACGCCTAGGTGGAAGACCAGCACGCGGAACGGTCGCCTTAGCAGTATCTCCACCGACAGGAGCTAGAGCTATTGTGCCAGGATTCTCATCTGCAGATGGCATATCCTTGTGAAGTGCCGCCTCAGCCGCTTCTGTCATGGACACAGGTGAGACACCAGGCACGCGCTTGGAATCAGTGTCAGATGAGCGGGAATCTTCCTTGCCTAGGTTGGTCTCGGGAGCATCCACTTCGATGCTTGCTGATGGGGTGGCATGGCTCACAGCAGCATCCTTCATTGCCAGAAGAGTTGGCAATATTTCAGCTGTCCTGGCGGATACCGACTCGTCACTCCCCGATGTACGGATGCCTGTTGTTCTAGCCTGCACATCTGCAGCCGGCGGAGATGGTCGGCCACTTGCATCAGAGTTAGTGGGAGAAGTTGACGGTGCAGCAGCAGTATTGTCGCCTGGCGCCTCATGTACATCTGAGTTGCCACCTGTTGACAACTTTGAATGCAGGCGTTCGAGTGGGTCTCTACTGATATGCTTGGCCCCGCGCGTAGTAGTCTTCTTCACCCTGCAAAGGAAAAAAAGCACGTGAAAAATGGTATGAAAAAAATGGACAAAAAATATGTTTGCAATGATAGAAGCATTAAAAAACTAAAAAACAAGTGGAAAAAGCTGGTAGTTGCCATGTAAGGGGGTCATGAGTTGCCATGTGCCATAGTTAGCAGTTGCCATACAGCAGCAGTTATCAAAGTTAGGCAAATTGAAAGGAATGATAGAAAATGTCTGATCTGTGAGGAATGCAATTTCAAAATTAGGTGGGGGATGAACTCTCAGAAGAAAATAGTAAAAAAAAAAGATGACAGTTGCCATTAGGTACAGAAATAGTTGCCATTTGGCCTAGATGCCAGTTGCCATGTAAAGATAATAGGAGTTGCCATACATTTAAAAAATGAAGGAAGAAATCATTTGGAAAAACAGCAGTTGCCTCGTGGGGGATGATAACAGAAGAGCATATGACAAAGCAGACCAGTTGCATTGAAAAATCAAGAAAAAAACCGCTATCTCAAATGAAAAGCACATGGAGAAACCTACTTCTTGACTGCCTTCCTTAGGTCAGGCAACACGACAGGATCCCCGGTGTTGGTCGTCGTCGTACGAGCAGAAGACCTGGTGGAAGGGATGTCACCGGCAATGGGGGCACCTTTGTTCAAGCGAGCAGAAACACGGGTTGGTGTTGGCGCCTGTTTCTTCGTAGCTGCTCGTCCACCAGCGGTCGGCTCACTGCACGCAACAGATGGAAGGAAAAAAGAAGGTGGCAATTGTCAGACAACAAACTAATTGCCGCGCTTGACAAAAAACAAGTGCAAAAGAAATGGATGAGATTGTTCCAAAGAAAAGATACACAACAGAAAACTAAAATTGAGAGTCGAACCTCTTCCTGGCAGCTACGGGGTCGATCCTAGACCTCTTGCCAGCAGAACCCTGCCCAACATCCTCTGGAGCCCTCCCCCTCCTTGATGGAAAAACCCCCTCGCCTCTCGCAGCCGTATGTTCTTTCACTTTCTCCGGTGGGTGGGCACCTGTTGCATCCTTGCCCTTGTTGCCGCATGTGCGAACTTCAGCGTGTTCATCGTCATCGGTGTCATCGTCGTCGTCCTTGCTGAGGCCAGCGTCTCCATCCACATCATCATGTGTCTCACCGGGCTCTTGGGAGCTGTTGTAGTCATACCGGCCACGGCAACCGGTTGGCCGATGTGTATGTTCTGGGACAAATGAAGTGAACTGCCTCGCAACCGCATCGCTGTCAGAGGCATTGAGGGACGTCCACCCCTCAACCAACTTCCCGAGCAGGCCGGTCATTCCGGATGCAAACTGCCCAATTAGATGCTCCACTAGTGCCCTCGCCTGTGCATGAAAACAAGAAGCATCAACAAAACAACACCCGTACTGCATTCGCTTCCGCGACATCAACATGTAATCCACGGCAAACCGTAGATGTGGACATTTTGATTACCTCAGAAGGGCAAGACGGAGCTGAGTGCACGTCCATCCACTTTTCAAATTTTTGAGGCCCCCCAAACACGCTGTAGTCTATAGCATGCTTGGCCATCAGCTATGAAAAAACAAAAAAAGAAATTGTAAGCATGCCTTATAAACCACGGACGGTTGCGTCATGTCAAATTTGTAAGCATGCCGTGTGAAAAAGACATAAACAAAAACTAACCTGTAGTTTTCCATATGTGCCATCAGTTGCCCTGTCTGCGGCAAGCACAGCCTTGACAGCGCTGATGGTCCACGCAGAAACAGCAAACTTGTGAGTAGGCGGCGGGCCTCCTATCCCGGTGAAATCCACGGTGGACAGATCAAGAGAGTCGACATACATGAGCTGATTTAAAACAATTTTGCAAAGAAAAGAAAATATCAGTTGCCATCGTGGTTAATTTGTAGTTCAGAAAAAAAAAGAGCAGGATAATGTATGATCCAACGATAATATGTATGTGTTAGTTGCCATCAAAGTGTGATGGCAGTTGTCATCCTACTGTGATAGCAGTTGCCATGCTAATATGAAGGTAGTTGCCACATTGTCAGTATGACAGTTGCCACGTTGTCATTATGGCAGTTGCCACATTGTCACTATGGCAGTTGCCATCTTGTTATGACCAGATTGTCATGCATGAAATAAAAGTACGTTATAAATAAAGAGTTCACACAGAGATCTGGTGAAAATAAATACCATTAAGTGCAGACGACAACCCTTCTGGTACATCTTGTTTTTGAAAGCATCATGGAGAAAGTCGGCAATAAACTTACACCAGTTCATACTCTTCACGTTTTTCAGATTCGCCTGCACCACACAAAATTTCAGGGCAAAAAAGTTTGCCGCGTCAGAAATCAAAACGGAAGAAACGCAACGAAAACACTGGCAGTAGCAAGCATGGATCATTCACCAGGATGGGGAAACATTTGTTGCTTGGGCGAAGAGAAGTGGTCGGTGCGAAAACAGCTGAGATGAGGTACATGAGTAGCTTCATCTTGAAAACTTCTCCGTGCGTCGTCATGTCCTGCAGAGAATCTGCCAGTACAGACGTGTTCGGCATTGCCTCCAACCCAGGAAACAAATGGGCGAACAGCTCTTCCTCGATCTCATTATTAACCTCGTACGGGACTTTGATATGTCCCCGAGGCACACCCAAAGTGCAGAACACGGATTCCTCATTCAATGGAAGTCTTCCCCGTCCCGGGATCACGAATTCCCTGGAGGCGGGATCGTATATCTCACCAAGCCAGTCGCATACCGGGTTGACAAGGTTCGTACACCGGACATCCATCAGAACCTGCATACCCATCTCAGCAGCAGCTCCCTTTTGATCGTCAGTGAATTTGTCAATCAACACAGTCAGACGTTCCTGGGAGGCTCTGTTGCGAATACGTTTCTTCTTCTGCAAAAAACAAACACAAAAGTGTTGAGCTGTTGCCATGTTTTTGCAATGTTATGAAAATTTAGTTCATGATGGACGACTATAAAAAAGATCTAGCTGCCAACAAATAACATAAATCAGGAGGAGGGGCGGGTGTGCGGACAGTTACCTCATCGCCCTCTTTTCTCCGTCCAGTTGCCTGGTTACGTTGAGGTGGATCCATGAAATCGTCATCATCACTTTGATGATCGCCACGAGCCATTCTGCTGATGTAGGAACAGACCAAATTGTTAATGGCGAAAATGTAAAATGCAATGGGTAAGCAGTTGCCACCCAACAGAAAAATATTAACTATTTGAATGCAAATGTGGTTGCCATACTATGCAGCCAGTTTGCCACACTGTCATATCTGTATTGTGGCAACAGACATTGTGTTCACATACTGTATTGCAACATGATTATACAAAATCCAAAGTGGCAAACACGCCAACTCGATGTGCACATTAGTTCCGTCCAGTGCTACCGATTGTGGCAACTATCAAAGTTTGGAAACTGTCGCAAATAATTCAGAAAAAAAAACAAGTCTCACAAATGAAAAAGAATGTTTGAGGTTACTATTATGTAAATTCAGTAAAAAATCAGTTTGCCTCGTTCAAGAGCGTGTATGTGGCAGCTATCTCATTCATTCAGTAAAATTTAGTTGCCCCCCTTGTGTGTGAGCTTGAACACATTTGTGGCAACTATGACAGTCAATTTTAGAAAATATGTTGCCGCAGAAGAGAACACATTTGTGGCAACTGCCACATTTGTTCATGTAGTTTAGTTGCCACACACCTGTTCACGTTCAGTCATACTGCCATAGTTGCCACATTCAGAAAGCATATTTTTTCTGTTTACTTATCGTACAAGTTCAGCAGAATTAAAATTTGCCACATGGGAAGAGCATGCGTGTGGCAACTGCCACAGGAGTTCAAATGAAATTAGTTGCCACCTCGTTTTGGGGTGGCAACTATGACAGTCATTTTCGGAAATCTGTTGCCACATGGGAGAACACGTTTGTGGCAACTACCACGTTTCTTCAAGTAGTTTAGTTGCCGCACATTTGTTCACGTTCAATCATACTGCCAATTTCGCCACAGTCTGCAGTTTCAACCCCAAAACTAGACTAGGTCTAGGTTTCAATGGCAACTGCTTCAACCTCAAAATCACCCTTACAATTCTCGCGCGAAATGGCTGCAACCCCAAATTTCAAACCAATCCGCACCAAAAAACCCGGCGGACAACTCTCAAAATCCAAATGCAAGACTAATGCGTTGCCTACGAGCAGGCATAGCCTCACCGACGATGCCACCGCAGCGGCGGCGATGAAACTGCCCACTCCCACGAAGCAACGGCAGGCACACAACTATGGCGCACCGCCGCAGCAGCGGGAACGCCGGCGCACCGCCGAATCGCCGGAATTTCTAGGAATGGATTTAGAAATCGAACAGGGAGGAAAGAGGGGAACAAAATCAGGGAGGGTATGCGATAGATGAAGCGAGCATTACCTTCGACCCGCACGCGTTCTGGCGACGCCGCTCCGCTCCGACGAGCACCACCAACGCCCGCGAACACCGTCGACTGTCCCGCCTCCGCCATCGCCTTCTCCCCTCGCCTTCTCCTCTAGTGGACTGTAATGCGAGTGGGTTGTGCCAGTAAATGCGACGCGGGGGAGAGTGAATGGAACCGTGAGGGAGAGGGTGGAGGGGTGTGCGACGTGTTTGACGTCAACTGCGGTCGGACCGTGGCGTGCGGGCGCATGGCAGTTCCACCGCACGCCTCTCAGTGGCAACCGTTGACCGCGGGATGGCAACTACCGTGCGGGCGAACCCACTCGCACACCGCACACTAGAATCGTCCAACGTGGCGCCGAAAACCAGCCCTTTTGCTCCAAGATTCGTGCAAAACGAAACCAACGGCGATGCTTGCGTGTGGACGGAGTGGTGAACACCCACACGGCTGGGCGCGACGGCAGCGCAGGCGGAGCCGACGCATCATGCGTGGAGGCGGAGGCGGGTTGGGGCAGAGGGCTGGGACGGCGCGGACGCGCGCGCGAGGCGCAGAGGAGCGAAGCGGCCCTTGGGGGCGGCACCGGTGACGGCCGGGGAAGCGGCGCGGGAGCCGGCCAGAGGCAGCTCGAAGCCGGCCCGGGCCGAGCTC